>NC_051438.1:28858300-29050254 GCF_001649575.2 Kryptolebias marmoratus | reverse complement strand
CCCCCCCCCCCCCTTTTTGTTCTCTCTCCTCTGGCTTCCAGTCCGTTTTACAATTGATTTTAAACTTTTATTGCTCACTTTTAAAGCTCTGAACAGTCTCGCCCCAGCTTCTTTAGCTGTAAATGAGAGGAGCTTAATATAAACTTCCTGTTTGTTCAGGAGTCTAAATATAAACGTTGAGCTGAACCCAGACTAGAACCAACAACCTCAGGACTCCATCACTCATCTGACCCTTTTTAAAGCTAATCTTCAAACCTTTTTATTCAGGCAGGCTTTGTCACTTTGTTACGTTTTCTTTAGTAATTGTTGTGGGAATGAAGCTCATTTTATTGTTTCTTTCTTCAGTTGAAGGTGGATGTTTGGTTGAACAGTGCTTCATCCGTTGCAGGGTCAGGTAATTTAATATTTTGACAAATAAGTTGTTTAAACACATGAAGGAAAATCCAATAATGATTAAACTGATCAGGGCCTGCGGTTTGCTTCAAGGTTCAGATTGTTTGTGAGGTTTTACTGACACTGAATGTGTTTCAACATGTCTGAAAACTGGATTATCACTTCTGTTTGTCATCGTGTTTAAGTGAATAACGGCGTTGGTCATAAGTGAGTCGTGGCGGTTCTGAAAGTCCTGACAGTCACCTTTAAGATGGTTCTGTTTTGTCCGGATGAAGCATAAAAAGATCCCTAACTTCAGTGTTTTTGGGGCGTTTTTCAAACAGATCTGAGCTCATCATTACAGATGAAAACATCTATTTATTGGATTTTTAAGCGTCTCTTTTAAGGACACTGCTTTAGACTTATGAAAATGATTTGATTCTGTTTCACAGCACGGTCTGCAACCTCATCTCCTCCGTCTCTCCCCAGTTGCATCCATCCATGCTGAACCCTCCGTCTTCTCTACGTTAGGACCCGTGAAGCTGGGAGAGACGACACCGAGCCGCCCGCGAACCCCACCTGACCCACCATGATGGCATCGAGCGACGTGGACACCCGCGCTGACGGTAGGAGAAGCAGGGGTGCAGAAATGAACTTGGGATGTGTTGCAGACAGATTAGGATTAATCCCACTTGGCAGGAACACAATGAATCACCAAAGCAGCTTTCTGGCCTCCTGCCCTGCTTGGTGTTTTCTTTGGCAGCAGCTCGCAGTAATTAATTAAACATTCATTACTTTGGGATCAAATTATTTGGGATATTGGAACCAAGCTATAGAGAAGCTACAGTCGCTTGTTTTTACAGCGTTGAACTTATATTTATTGGACTTCTTGTGCTTCTGCTGCACTTTTTTATTATATATTTCACATGCAAGTCATTTCCTCCAGTCAGGCTTCCCTGGCTGGTCTTTAAACCTTCGAATAAACACTGTCAGTGTTTGTTGTGTAATAGCCACGGGGATCAAGGTCGTCGTCTTATTTAACAGGTTTAAAGGACGGGCCTCAGTGTTTTTCACGTTGGGAGCAGACATTCCTGCAGCTGATGTAACGCTCGTCATCCTGACCCTTCAAACATCAGCTGCAGGAAGACGGAGTCTGGAGCTGCAGGACTTCATTCAGCTCGAAACCGACCTCCTTTTTATCAGGGATGGGTTATAATCTGTTTGTAGGTTGGACCTATCTGAATCTGTGAGGAGTTTCTGTGCGGTTCTGTTTGTTCTGGTACCGTTACTGCAGCTGAACCCTGAAGTATCTGCCTTTAAATTAAACTTTAAATCACATTAACATGACTGAGTTTACTGAAGACTGAAATGTTTGAGTTGTGGATACATTTTCTAAATGCTAATTGTGTTAGCTGTTCGTTGGTCTGCAGCCTGTGGTTAACTGGGTTTCTGGCATGTTGCACGAAAATATACAAATCAATGTTTTGGTGAGGTGCCTAAAGATTTGCACCCTACCTTTTATTTATTTAATAGGTAATAATGAGCCGAGTTCACAGCAGGTATCTGACAAACATCTTCCTGCTCCAGATGGTCCAGATGTGGGCAGTTTGACTTGGTAAACTTGTTTTATTTGAACAGAACTGTCACATAACTTCTTGAATGTGAAAGTGTCACTTTGTGGTTTCTGGTTCCCATCAGATAGGAAACAGACACCAGCGGAGTTCACAGAGGGATGGATTCAGCTGCTAAAAACTGACAGGGGGAACAGAAAGGAGCTCAAAGTGAACTTTCATTCCTTATCAGCAGGATGTAAAATGATTTTAATGTTGCTTCATATCATCTGTTTGCCTCTGATGGTGACAGGATGAGTGCTTCTGTCTGTCAGTGAAACAGTGAGGTTCCTTTGGAGCAGATAAAGCTGCAGAACCGTTACAGGATGTCTTCACTTATCTGTTGCATAAGAACACAATGTTGTGTGAAACTGGAGTGACACTGGCTTTGTTCAGACCTGTTTAGCCACCTGATTGTGAAGGGTTTACCCGACCAGAACCCATCCTGGGCCCGGCTGCAGGAATATTCTGTTTTATTATTCAAAGTGGATTACAGGAGATTTTAATGTTTGTTCTGATTGTTTTTGGACCCGCTGTGGTCACTGTGAGCCATGCTGTGGTGTTCTACTCACTGGACCTTAATGATTTAAAGATGATAGCGTTCAGATGTCTGAATGTGTTATTATTACTTAAACGCTGGTGTGTGTTTCTGCAGACCCACCTCCGATCAGCCTCTCTGTAAAACTGTCCCCGGTTCTGGATTAAACCAGTCTGGTTTAGTTTTGCAGGGCCGTTAGCTCAGTTTGTTTCCTCAGAACATCTGTCCTCATCTCTGGTGTTGTAAACCTGCCGGCTCGATCAGTTTTATAAACTCAGAAGAGAAAAGGGAACAGAAGCTCAGATCAGTGAACCGTTTTTAATCAGTTTGTCATCAACACAGCCAGTATGCATCATACAAAGGCCTTTCTCTCAGGTTCTTTCTACTCCGACCAAAACCCATCAGAACTGGATGCTCTGTGTCCGTCTCCTCCCGGACCGTCCAGGCCCCAGAGGAACTACGAGAGGATTGGAGGAAGAACCGGAACCACGTAAGTATCAGAAGCGTCGGTCACATTCTCAGGCTGTTTCAGATGAACCTGATGAGGCGTTTTCCTCTGTGTTCAGTTTTTGTCAGACTCTGATCCACCTGCTGAAGGGGAACATCGGTACGGGCCTGCTGGGCCTGCCTCTGGCCATCAAGAACGCAGGGCTGGTGGTAAGCAGCTCACAGCACCGAGACTCTGAAAAAACAGACAGCAGGAATACTTTGTTGTCTTCACAAATGAACACGAGCTGTGCAACAGAAATGATCAACTATTACAAGTAATATATTCTATTACAGTTTAAATAAAAGTAGTATTTTAGCGTCCTCAGGCTGTGGTCTTTCAGACATATGCAGAAGTTACTGCATGATAAATATCAAAGAGTTGGCTCAAAATGATTTTTGTTTGTTTTCTGTGAAGATAAATTAGTCCTAAAAGTATTCATAACAGCAAAAACAAGATATGTATGAAACATTAAGATCCACAGATGTATAAATGTTACCACATTTAGTTTTTAGGCTAATTTATCTTGATAGTTTTCAGTATTCTTCATTTATAAACTAAAGACTTCACTTAAAACCTGTGAAACTGATGATGTGGGTGCAGGCGCAGATTTAATCACCAGCAGAGGTGAGAAAGTAAAGAAATCCTCATTCTGTGTTTGTTTCTGTCTCCAGCTTGGACCAGTCAGTCTCCTGATCATGGGAATTATTGCTGTCCACTGTATGAAGCTCCTGGTGAAATGTTCCCACCACCTCAGCGCCAAGTGAGTTAAAAACAAATAGATGTTAGCCTCTCACATCAGGCTGTGGCTTCACCCAGGCAGCACCAGAGATGAGATCTTTCTCTGTGAAGAACAGAAACAGAAACAGGAGAAGGCTCCTGGCTGAGCTTCTCCCTGTTAGCTGGGGCTGAAGTCAGCTTCCCATCCAACAGCAGACCCAGTTTATGGGTCGAAGGAGGTTCTGCCCAGTGAAGCACAAGTCCAGCATCTCCAAAGTTTGTTCCACAAGTAACAGCCTTTTTTTTACATGCAGCTCAAGTTCCCTTTTTATCTCTGAGAGCAGCTTCTTGTTTGCGTTTCTCTTTAACCACAGAGAAAATGCAGACTTAGATCAGTTAGACCACAAGGACATGAAGGGTTTCCTTTGAAACACTCCAAACCTGCCCATGTATTCCTGTTTGTTTGTTGTTGACAGATTAGACTCTATTAAGTCTGTTTGCATCCTGGCAGCTTGACCTCCATCACACAAACATGTAGATGTTGGCTGCTATGATGTTGGCTCCACCAGTCAGAGGTGGTGTTGTGCTGCACGTTTCAATCCAAGCAGCTGAATCATTGTGGCCAGAAGACTCACGTGTAACAGTGGTTAGTGTTGATATCAGGCTGTAATTCATACGAGCTGCAGCGTCCGTCCGTCCGCCGTGTCTCCCGCCCTTTGCCCCGTCCACGTAGGGATCTCCTGCAGCCCCACCCAGCCACGGCAAAGAGGATTAAGCAGATCAGGAGCGTGAATGAAGACCTGGTACGCAGTCAGGAATAGTATTTGCAGCAGTCCGACAAACACAGAGAAGAGGTGCTCATGGGAAAACTGCAGCTCTTCCTGTTTCAGAGGTTCTTCAGTCATCAGATCCTCGTTTAGATCCATCAGCGTGGTTATCTGGTTAAAGGCGTAGAGACGCTCTTCTCTCCCAGCCTGTGTCAGGTGATCTTTATCCACTGCTGCCCAGGGGCAAAGCTGCAGCCATGATGTTTTTACCTGTGTGTGTGTGTGTGTGTGTGTGTGTGTGTGTGTGTAGTAATCTTTGGACATACATCTGTAGATGTCCAAGTCAAGATGGCTGTCACAGCAAACTGACAAGAATAGCTCCAACTCAGCCACTTTTACAGATATTAACAGAACATTTGGTGTGGTAGTAGTTGAGTCTGATCTGTTAGCAAAACATTTTTATAAAGCACTAAAAGGATTTTAATGGAATCTTTAGTCATCATTCATTGGATAAACATAATAAGAAAACACAAAATGGCTGTAAGTGAAGTATTTCTATAGATATTGTGCTGAAATGTGGTGTAGTTGCAGCTGAGAGTCGTTCACATCAAACTCTGGGCCTGATGTCTCCTAATATCACATGAGACTGAACATCTGCAGCTCTGTTATCTCACTACAAGAGGATCCAAGTTTAAAACTCTGGGATGAAAGGCGGCGAGTGATATGCATTCCTTCAGTTGTTGATGTTTTGGTAATTTCTTCTGGATGAAAGTTTGTCCTGCTGTCTCTCCAGGATGGACAGGCCGTCCATGTCCTACGGGGAAGTGATGCAGTATGGGATGGAAAACGTGTCGTGGCTCAGGAGACACTCAAGTTGGGGAAAGTAAGGAAACAACTTCCTGCCATGCATGAGTCACACATTACAGGAAATAAATAAATGATAAATAAATTCACAGAACAACACGTGAAGCTGTTTGAACTCTTTGATCCGTTTCAGGCGGTTGGTGAACTTGTTCCTCATCATCACACAGATGGGCTTCTGCTGCGTCTACTTCGTCTTCCTCAGTGATAACGTCAAGCAGGTGCTGATCTCACACACACACACACACACCAACACGCTGAACTTTGTATTTTGCTTGTTGAATATTGTTTGCTGTGTTGCTGAGATCCAGGTTACCGTGTCCTCTGACCTTTGACCTCTGTACTCCTGGAAATCACAGTAATCTGAATAACTCTTGTAAATATTCAGTCTATGGAAACTTTTACAGTAGTTGTTATTTTAAACTGAGTTCTGAGCTTGAAATGCAGATTAGGTCAGGTGGGACGGTCACTGAAAGGTTTTTTCCATTTGGATGGAAATTTCCATCGTTCTGTAAAGGAGGAAGGATGTTGTCGGTCAGCGGACACACATACCTCCGCAGATAGCAGGAGAAAGATCAATATGAGCAGAGGGTGTAGCAGCAGGAACATATGGAAGAAACCCTGCAGAACTAACCTCAGGCCTTTGGTGATATTTTGCTGACAGGTAGTCCTGAAAGCATCCCTGTCTTCTTCTGTTTGTGTTAAACCAGATGCAGATTAATATCCCACCTCTGATGGACAAAAGATAGCTTTATTCCCAAGGTTTAAATATAATCCAGTACGTGGTCACTGAAAGGTCAAAGGAATGCTGCTACCTTTGACCTCTGACCTCTGTATTGATCGATTGTCTGGAATTGTTTTAATGACTGTTTTAAATCAATTCCTCTTTGCTGTGTTTGTCTCACAAAAATGTACTTTACTTTCACAAACACTTGTTGGTTTTCAGTGGATTTAATTCTGCAGTGCACCTTCCTGCCACTAGGTGGTAGCATCAGTCTGCTCTCTGCGCTGCACCAAACCCAAGTTAAATCAGGATGAGTGTCATAAAAGAGATGTGGATCATCATCAGCACTGCCCGTGGCAAGCTGATTGTCCTCGTCTCCCTCAGGACGAACCTGAGGACGTCCCTCAGGACGAACGTCCTCTGTTTGTTTTAGTTCTGAAGTTTGTGTCAAAGTTCCCTGGAGATGATGGTCCCAGAAACTCAAAAGACTCGACGACTGAGTGGAGGGGCATCTCTTGAGGTTTCTGATTGTGCACACAAACATTAATCTCGCAAGACAAAAGACGCTTTGTTCCAGATTTAGCCTCTGGTTAATTTCCAGCTGTTGTCTCAGGACAGGTAAGCAGCAGATACACGAGAACTATTATCCAAACCTCCAAACCACCGACTATAAACACATTCAGAACTCAGTCTCTTAGTTTTCTATGTTATATAAAAAGTGAAAATTTTTAGTACTTTATTGTAGACATAACTTTGAATTTAGTTTGGTGTAGAGCTCAAAAACATAAGCTGCAGCAAATCAGACAGCTAAAATATATGATTATTGAAAAACATAAAAACACTGCAAATAAATAAGTGGATTAAAACCGGACACCAGGAGGAGTGCAGCCTGGTGAACAAAGCAGATAATGAAGGATGCTTTTTGTGAAGCTCAGGATGGAAGTGTCATCCTGCAGTCTTCAGTCCGACTGTGAGGAGGAGGAAGTTGGTTATCATTGATACCAGGAAGTTCTAGGCCAGTAACGTTTGATGCATCCCTGACAACCTGATTTATTGCTGACTGAGACAAACCGTCTGGTTTTAGAACAAGTAAGAACATTTTTGACAACAGCTCTGTAAAAGTGCAGCATCCCAGCCTTAGACTCCTGAAACTCTGATCAGCTGTGGTTGTTTTAAATGTTCTTTATAAATAAAGTTGATTTAATTTCACTGGAGGTCGTGGATCTTGACAGTACTGGTCACTAAAAATCAACTTTTTGAGCTCGTTGTGGAAGAAAGGGCCTTTTAAAGTCTCCCAACCTGTTTGTTTCTGGTGAAAGAAGTCCTCTCTGTCCTCTCAGACTGATTTCTCTCACCTGCTTTCCCTCAGGTGGTGGAAGCAGCCAACTCCACCACCCGCAGCTGCCACGTGAACCACACCAACCAGACGGATATCCTGATCCCCAGCTTCGACTCCCGTCTCTACATGCTCTGCTTCCTGCCTGCCTTCATCCTGCTGGTCTTCATCCCCAACCTGAAGTACCTGGCTCCCTTCTCTCTGTTGGCAAACATATTCATGACTGCTAGTTTGGTTCTCATCTACATCTACTCCCTCACGGTAACCACCTGATTAGTCTTTTATCGCTGAGCTTCCTGTTTGATTAAGTTTACACACGTACCTCACCCTTTGAAACAACAACATGTGGCAGGAAACCAAGAAAGGAGTCACTTGTGCTTACTGTACAGCTGCCATGCTTCTGCACCCGCAGATTATCAGGAGACTCCAGGATTTGCATATCCTGTGTCTATAATATGAATAGAGTCGAGTCAGAGCTAAGAAGACGAGTCCCTGCAGGACCATCAGGTTTGAAAAGTCCTGGTGTCAACGAGTTAATTTTCAACTTGTTGCTGCACAGTTTAAACTTCAAACTCTATTAAATCTTTCAGTGTTTTGTGAGCCACAAAGACATTATAATATGCATTTTTAAGACACTTATCTCATCCAATCTTAAAGAAATACCTGGAAGCTGAAATGTTTGAGTTTTTCCCAGTGATTAGCAAGAAGCTGCACAGTAGGTGAATTTAAACTCTGGTGTAAAACGTACCATAATGTTGGAATAGGAGCAGCTTTCTTTTCACTTTGAGTTGTTTTAGATGACAAAGATGGCGTCTTCTTAGCTTAGCTTGTTTATTCAGAATCCAACATTTTCCTCCGAGCTGAGAACACTCGTTTGATTCTGACGTCACATTTTAATCTTACAATCATTCCAAGTAAGCTTCTCAAATAATCAGGTGTTTTCTTCTAACTTCTGACCTAAAATAAAACTCCTGGATGACACTGAAGCCTGGAAGGCAGGCATGGAGCGGCCGGATCCTCGCAGCTCCCGTTGGTTCAAACTCATTACTGGAACTAAAAGACTGGCCTCCCTGCTCTGGCTCCCTGGGAGATTTTAGATTGATTTTAAAATCTTCTGTTTCACCTTTCAAAGCCTTAAAAGTCCCTAAATAGCTGCTGGACTTCCTGGCCTGGTTTGGTGTCCTGCTGAGTGCTCCCAGGTCAGTTTGTGACAAAAGCTGATCGGTTCTTGTCCGTTAGAGCCCTGTTTCATGAAACTTTCTGCTGACTGAACTCACACGCATCAAGCTTCAATCTTCCTTCATGTCCCGCTTTATTACTTCCCTTTCTGAGAAAGCCTTTGGCAGTTTCTGTTTTTTCTTTTTTTAGTGGACATCCATTCCATCTTACTCACATTATCCCGTCTTGTGAAGCAGTTCCTGACTTTGTTTAGGAATGTGCTGCAAAGATAAATATGAAATAATAATAGTATTATGTCCTATAAAGACATTTGAGCAGCCGGTGCAGAAGATGTGGATCTGTTTTATTGATTAAGTGGCTGAGCAGATCCAAACCCAACAAGATGACTCATCTTTAAGCTTCTGAAAGAACTCTTTCTTCTCTGAGACCATAAAGGAAATGGTTTTTGTGATTACATCTGAATCGATACCATGGCGTGAACTTTCTTTCATTAAAGTTTGCATCCAGCCACCTTAAACGCCCACCTGTCCCCGTCATGTCTGTCTCATGATTGGATTCTCACGTCTTTATGGATAACAGGACAACTGGAGAAGACAGGGTCTGCAGATTGCATGTTTTCTTGGCTTTGGAGGATTTCATCACTTTACAGATACACAGCACTCGTGTTTGCAGAGAAATGGGCTCGCCTTGAAAAGAAGCAATTTCTTGCATCAGAAACCTTACAAAGATTTAGTCCTAAGATATGTGACCTGTAAGGTGTGTCTGTGGCTGATGAATGAGCAGAGCAACACATTTCAGGAACTCCAGAGCATACAAACTACAAACCATTCAAAGGTCTGGATTTAGCTTCTTGGTTTCTTACTTTGATTCGGCTCTCAGTTTAAATTTTAACTTTTAAATAGAGAATATATGTATATATATAACAGTTTGCCTCTACATCATAGCTGTGAGGCTCTATCTCATCCTGATGTCCTTCTTTTTTGAGGGTTAGGTGAAATGGGTTCATTCTAAGATATTATACCTGCACATCTTTCGGTCTTCTTGTGCTAAATTTGGCTCATAAGCCAGGAAGACCTTCTTCGAACGTGCAGTTGTCCTTCGTTGACACAAAAGAGAACATATTTAATAGCTCCCATTAGCTTTCCTTCTCCCAGTTGGGTTTATTCAGCAAGTAATGACGGCTCCACATACATTATTCTGCTTATTTCACAGATACTAGCAGAGGGTAGTGATTATGTTAAATAATTGTTACAAGCCAAGGTAATTTGCAGGCTTTAGCCAGAAAACGAGTTCGGCAGGCCTGGGGGGGGGTCCTCTTTGTGCAAGGTCTTATTTAATGTGATCGACTGTAATCTGTGGAGAGGACCTGTTGACTGCAGAAACACTTTTCTGCTATTTAGCCATGACAATTCACAAACGAGCACTCAGCAAGGCTTGATGCAGACTCTCTCTCTCTCTTTTATTTTTTATTGCAGAACATCACATTGCCCATCAACCTACCAAAGGTTGGCAGAGCTAAAGACTACCCTCTGTTTTTTGGGACGGCTATCTTTGCCTTTGAAGGGATCGGAGTGGTAAGTGACAGATTTGAAGTATTACTTTTTGTCTCTGACATCTTCTTCATCCCTTTTTGTTAAATGTGTGAAGCTGTTTTATTGATGCTTGTGACGAGCGCTTCATTTTTCCACAGCTGTAAAGTTGAGTTCATGCTGTTCAGATGTTAGAAATGACTTCATTCCACCGTTTTCCTGCCTTTCTGTCTCTGTCTGCGCCCTGGAAGATCCTTCCCCTGGAAAATAAGATGCAGAAGCCTCAGAAGTTTACGCAGGTGATGTATCTGGGTATGGGCATCGTCACCTTCCTCTACATCAGCCTCGGCACCATAGGGTACCTGTGCTTTGGAGAACATATTGGTGGGAGCATCACTCTGAATCTGCCAAACTGCTGGTGAGAGCTTCACTTTCACTCTTGTTTAAAAAACAAAAAGTATAGATATACTATAGTCTAAATATGGAGCCTAATAAACTGGCAGCATGATTAAAAACAGTCCTGTCAAACAAACGTAAACATTATAAATGAAGTTTCAGTAAACTCTCACTTTTCACTTGATTAAATGTTCAAAAACAGTCTAAAAATGTTCCTAAATTAGGCAGATCTTCAGGAGAGGTTTGCTGATTCTTGAAGTAATGAACAGTTTTAGATGTTAAACAGTTCAGTGGAAACACCAATTATAGCAGCTCCTCCTCCTCTGGTCCTCTTCTCCTCCGTATTCAAGGGACAGTAGATATTTTGGACAGAGAATGTCGGACATGTCCAAACCGTCCTGACTTGTTCTCTTCCTCTGACGTTCTCCAGTCATTAACTAAGTTCAGCTCATCTGACTGATTTAAACTTCTCACACTCATCAGTAGATCTGAGGGAGACTCCGTCACCTTTGAGCTGAAACAGAGCTGCTGAATGGTTTTTAACAACTTCAAGGCTTTTATTTTTACAGCTTTATAGACCAAACTTTGAAGCTTTTGGTATGTTTCCTTTTGTCAGAACTGATTTCTGAGTTTCACACATTAAAAGTGTGTGTTTTTGTGGGGTTAGTGCTGGATTATTGTGTAATCTGCAGACATGTTATAAAGACAGAAGAGACCACAGCAGTTCTTTACTCGGCCTGATTCAAGCTGCTGTCCCGTTTCTGGAGACTTTTTTGTTGTCCTCCTCAGAGACCAGCTGCTCTCCTAAACAAAGTCCTGATTTCACTGACAGCTGTCTTCACTGGCAATTAACAATTTAATTTCTAATTTGCTTATTTAACAAAGGGACAGTGTACATTAATGAACATTTAAACAAGCTGAATGAACTACTTTTCATCAGAAATCCCTTCAGAAGCTGCAACTTCGCCTCCTTTCGTTCAGTAGGAGGCTGTTGATGTCGACCATGCTTTGCTTGGAGAATTCTCTGAACTGTTTGGTGTTTTTGCCGTTTGTGTTCAGTTCATATAAACGCACAAATTACACAAGAACAACCTGGTGTTATTTTAAAACCAACCAGTGTCCTTTGAACAAACAGACCTCTGAACTGATCATTGCACCAACCCTAAGAGGATAAAATCTTGCCACCATTCCTGGAAACACTTCAGTGTTTTGGACTTCTGGGTTTATTAGTTTGGCTGTTTTTGGCAGAGGGGCTCCATCTTGTTCACTCAGTTTAACCTTGAATGATGACCTATAATAAACCCTCAGCAGTTATTCTGTTCCTCGCAGACGAAGGTGTTCGGTGGTTTGAATGACACCATCAGTCTGATTCTTTCTGATGGAGACGCTCCCACAGTAAAGATAGCGGAACTAAATCCTCCGATTGGATTTGTTTGTGAATAACTTGTTGCTATCATCACAGCTGCAGGAGGGAAGTGTCTTCTGTGACTGGACTGATGTTGCTTATTACTGGAATAGATTGGCAAAGATGGCAATTAGCAGCATCTGTTTGAAACGGTGCACAAAGGGCTGAGTCTTTAACTTGTTTTTTTTTCACGGTTTTGTTTATAAAATGACAACACTGTCTGTGTTAAATATTTTGTTGCTCTGACTTTGCTAAGCAACATTTTGTCATTTAGCCTAAACCTGCATTTTTCTCTCAAACTCCCTCTGCTTTCAGGATGTACCAGATTGTGAAGCTGCTGTACTGTTTCGGCATCTTCATCACCTTCGCGCTGCAGTTTTACGTTCCAGCAGAAATCATCATACCGTGGATAGCAGCTCGCGTGTCGGAGAGGTGGGAGAAGCCCGTCGACCTCCTGGTCCGCACCCTCCTCGTCATCATCACATGTAAGATCACAAATATGCACACAAACACCCAAAGAATATTTATTTTATGGGGAACTCTTCTCAAACCGCAGCCTTGAGCTGCAGACTTCTGTCCAGAGATGAGATGCTTGTGAGAGTCTGTTTCAGGCTTTTTGTGCTGAAGTCTCTCACAGAGCTGGAAGGGCAATTTGGTCAGTCAGGACAAATCAGTCTCTCCTTCAGGAATCCAAAATGTTTTGACAGTTTTTTCTTGAAACATCTCTTTAACATTGAATCAGCTTGAAGGAGCCAAGTTCACCTTCACAGCTGGGGTATTTTATGCGCTTCAGGTTGGAAATCTAGGGATCTAAAACATAAGGTTACGTGTACACCTGGGTTCTCTGATCGCTTGAATGAGGTCTCTTCACTCTTCATTACTCCAGATATGATTGGTTCTAATATGGAGCTGAAATGAAGCTTGCAGCGGAGCATATGTCTTGGCATGGAGGCCATAGGGCAGGGGGGTCAAACTCCAGGCCTCGAGGGCCGCTGTCCTGGGACTTTTAGGTTTTTCTGCCCAACACACCTGATTTAAATGGTTTTATCACCTCCTCGCCAAATCATCCAGTTCTCCAGGAATCCATTTAAATTGGATGTTGTAAAGCAGGAACACATCTAACACATGCAGGAGAGCGGCCCCCAAGGAACGGAGTTTGACACCCCTGCCATAGGGTGTCTGAAGGATCCTCCTTGGGTCGGTCGTAGTGATAACCTCCACCAGCCAGAGAGAAAGATGCTGACAGATGCTGACAGATATGGTTTTGGTCATCACAGCTGGCGTAATGAAACGAGAGCTTCTAAGGGAAACGCTGGGGTGCGAAACATGTTGCATAAAACCTGACTTCAGAGCCACCAGTCTGTTTTATCTGCTGCACATATTGATGGAGCTCTTGTTTGGCATTTTTCCAGCTCTGTACTCATTTTATAGACAGCACATAATCATCACCCAGACACTTGGTTATCCTCTACATATGTTAAAATAAACCTCAGGGACCCCCTGTGGTCTCTGGCTGCCAGCGACCTCAGGTGGAAGTGGGAGACAGTTCTTTAGGAAATTAAATTTTAAAATGGCTTTTTTCTGATAATACAGTTGAGTTTGTATTTGTCTCCTCTGCAAGTATCATTACTTTTCACTTTACTTTAGCCTTTTTTTGCTCTGTAACCCATGTTGAACCATGACTTTAAGTATATAAGTCATGTAAGATGCTCTATGATTAGGTTTGCATGGTTTGGAGGATAAATTACTCCTTGGCATTTTGATGCAGTTTCCTGCAGTAAAATTTAATGGGATGCAGGTATTTCAGGTACTGCTGCTGCAGTACTTTTGAAGGTACTTCTGCACCTGATTTATTTAAGGTGTATTTTTATTTTTGGGTTGCTTTGAAAATTATTGGAGAGGTCATGCGAGTTAGTGCTTTAAACCAACTAAGACATGTCTTTATTGAGTTACAACATTATGAGCAGGACAAAGAGTAACATCTGCCCCAGTTTACTGCAGCTCCTTCTTTGTCTTAATTGAAACATTGTTTTGGAGGTAAAAAGGGAACGTGAAGTAATTTACTGGTGGTGTTTGTAAAGAAAAGAAGCTGTTCTGTAATTAGACGGTTGTTGGAGCTGAACTGGCTGTGAAGCTCAGTATTTCTGACTGATTACCTGCTTCTGCCCACTGAAAGAGGGAGAAGCCAGGCTCTTCAGAACTATTGAGCGCTTTCAGAGAAACCCCTTTGTGACTAATTACTTCCAGGTGAGCCCACAGGTCCACAGTACCTGGAAGGTTCCTGTTTGTGTTTTCACCTCAGCAGTGGAGATCTGGCAAATTAATTACAGAATGGACTGAAAACAACAGATGTATTTGATCAGAAGGACACTCGAGTCCTGATTGCCTGTTTGATGCTCAGTTTGTAGCTTTTTATTCCTTTATGATCACCTGGTTTGCTTTGTAGACATTTATTATAATATATAACATTAAACCTATCCTCTAACCACTGGTTAGCATTGTTTTACCATGCAAGCAGCAAAACGACTCCTGTTAAAGTTCAGGAGTTTGTGTAACAACAACCATCCTGGGTCGTTTTTCATTTCGAAGCCCTTCCTCAGGTCGAGTAGAACTGTCCTCCGTTCAGACCAGGAAGAATCTGATGTTCACGTTAACAGTTATAAACACTCCTTCCTTAAGGCTAAATGAAGTGGCATCTTTCATCTTCCTACAAACGATGCAGGTAATTTACACATCTACGAAGGCACCTTTTTCTCCTGACTGACTCGTTAAGACATCTGTTTTCAGACATATATTTGACTTTCAGCTCGGAATAAAAGAAAGACTGAACTGTTGATGAACTGAATTCCCAAACCAAGCAAGAATGTGCAGACGTTTCCTTTTCAAAGTGTTTGCTGAAAAGAGGGAGATGTGGTAAACATGTCCGTAATCAACTTTTTAAGGGAGTTGCAAACATCAGTTCTAAAATATATTCATGTTCCTGAAGAAACTTTTAAACATTCTAACACAAACATCTAAGAACTGTATTTATTTTCCATTAGTTTAAACTAGGGTTGGACCAATAAGTTAATAGATGTTGTCTTTTCTGTAAGGCTTTCAGTCTGCTAACATCACATCAGTGATCACTTTCTGCCAAACATCCACCATCACAATGCTTCAAAGCAGACATTGGATTGGTCCAAACTGATAAAAGGCTCCAAACTCCAAATCTTCACAACTGGGTGAACTTTGGGATGCTTTATGTCCCCCTGTTTCAGTCTTTGCTGCTTAAATACCAGAGTTTTTCTTTCTTACTTTCTTCTAGTTCCAACCTGGAGTTGGTCTCTGAGATAGTGTTTGTGATTCTTACATTTTTAACGTCACAGTTCGTAGAGAACGTTGGTGCCATGGTTCCCAGCAGTCCTGAGAGTTTCAAATGTCAGATTTGATGGTCGGTGCTGCCGTCTCGTGTCCCGAGGCTGCAGGTTCGAGCTCAGTTTGCATCGGAAAGGGCATCCAGCATAAAACATTTACCAAATCTGCAGTCCACTCCACTCTTTGCATTTCTGGTCAAAATGATCTTGAAGTGTGTGTTTACATTCTTTGGAGTGGTGCTGTTGAAGCTGTTCATTTCTTTAGACTTTTATAGGAATGAGTTCATTTATATATGTGAGTAAAAGATGAAATATCGACAGCGGAGTTAATTATTGTGTATTTCAGTTTTATGATCATGCAGTATGGGTCATGGATTGGATGATCTGTGGAGTACCGATCGGTTGTTGTGTCTTTCAGAAACGGCTTGTTCGTCTTGCATGTACGTGTGTTTTAAATCTTCAGCTTCTCATTGATGGGACAGGAGGCAATGAACTCTGCAGTCTAACAGCTACATGTCGTCTGGACTCACAAACACACACATCTGTCCTCATCCGTGTCCCACTTTCTGGCAGCTGCACAGGGTTTCCTGTAATAGTCCAACTGCTATCGATCCCATCGAACCCAGACCACTGATTCTAACTCTGTTGTTGTCCTGTGCTTCAGTGTAATGTAATTTCAATTAATTAAAGTCAATGTGCTTTTTTACAGTGAGAATAGCTAATTTGGATGCAAACATTTGCAAGAGTTCATAAACAAAAACATACAGGCAGAATATTGACTTAACATTAATGCAGATAATATTCTAATCTGAAAAACACATTGGCTCTATTAGCTTTTTTATTTCAAGCCTACGTACATACAGTTTCTTTCAGTACCATCCAATTCATTCAGAACTGGAGAGGCACTTCTGGAACACTCCCAATATACAGTCCTTGGGATAGAATCCCAAACATTATCTGAATTTGTCACAGTCTGTGTCAGAGCTGGAAAACAACACATCCGCCCTTAGTGGAATCCAGAGATATGATAGAGGAGGCATCCGAGAGGAATTAATTAAAGAGCTGCTGCTTTCTATTTGTTCTTATCACACTCTGTGGCAAAATGCGATTGATGGCACTGATTCAACCCCGGACTGAAGCTTTGTTAATAACCACTTATACAAAACAGTTTGAGAGAAGTTTTATTTTTGTACTTGAAAGGCCAAAAGAGGCCTTCAAACAGCCTCCTTTGTCAGAAGAAATTCGGCACGCTGAGGAGGATGGAAGCCCAGGTAAACATTTTAAAGCATTTAAATAGTTTTACCTCAAACCTGCAAAGATTCTGATACTGTTACCTTTGGACAAAACTAATCTAGCTTTCTGTCATTTGCAACCTGAAAGTATAGTTTTAAAAACATAATTCTCAGTTAGTTGAATTATGCCATCAGATCACTTCCTGAAGGTGAGCATGGTGAAACTTGCAGAAAGTAATCATTAAATGGACATCTGTACATCAGCTGATTCACTTTTAGACTTAACTGGATTCAAGATGTCTGCCACAGCCATTTCAGCTTTCAAAAACATCAAAATGTTTTACAGATGTTGAGATAAAGTGTCTGAGTTATCCATCAGCACATTTCATTAAACATTCTGAAGATAAAAGAAAGAAAGTCCTTCTCTGAAACAAATATCCACTTCCATCCTCACTGCTTATCATTTGTCTTCATTTCCTTTATTAGCTGTGATTGGGAGGATTATGTACTGTAGATGTAGCTGCTCAGCTGTCTGCACATGGATACTGATGAGCTCATTAAACTAAAAAACATGCACACTTGTGTACGATTTCCTGTGCTGTGAACGTGGACATGAAACCTCCTGAAGCACGCTTGAATCAAGGAGGTAAAGGATGGGAAGGGCTTAAGGTGGAATTACAAAGCTTCTGTTTGCACGTGAGGCTTGAGCCGTGGCTTGTTGTGTGCATGCTTTAAGAGCAGCGCTTCTCCCAGGTTACCTCCTTGGGGTGGAAAGTTTTGCTGCTGCTTGTTGGTCTTTGAGTGGTTAAAGAATCGAGGACAGAGACGGCTCTGAGCAGCCCAACACAAGAACACTGGCTCGCTTTTTTATTTTACTTTGAAATGTTCCTCTAAATGTAACAAAGAGAACAGAATCACCTTGACGCTACAACAGAACAGTGAAACTACGAGGAGACGACTCAAACATTCACTAAAAAGATGTTTCATCTGTCTCAGATTGATTTGTTAGGGATGTTTCCATTTTGTCTTGTTAACTCTGAAAATGTGAAACAGAAACAAAGATGTTTAAATGTATTTACTGTGGTATGAAAATGACTTTTGAATGATGGATGTAAGACATACTTCAGATCTCTTCATTGCCGGAGCTGTAAAATAAACCCGATGTTGTAGTTGCCACAGCAGCACAGCTTTTCTCTCCTGCTGCCGTTTGTTTCAGTTGGAGCTCCGTCAGATAAGAGGTAAAGAAGACTGCCCTGAGCAAACGCTCTCCTCTCGGCTGAGCTTCACTTTGAGTTGCACTCCTTCTCGAAAAGGTCGGCTCGTTTCAGTTCTGGGAGAATTCTTTTGAAGTGAGGACTCTATTCTAATTTACGGCAGATAGTCAGCCTACTGTTGCTGTTGATGCTGTTTTTAATCAAAGAGCCTCTGAGTGGCAGCTATATGGCTTTGCCTTGTTTTGTGCCGTCCTGCACTCTTACGTGACAGGGTCTGACAGAGATTACCCGAAGGCCCAGTTCTTTGATTGTTATTGGAGGCTTTGCACATTAAGTTGCATCAGGTGATTCTTGACCAGGAGTGGCAGATAACAGATTACAGGAACAAGCTTTGATGCCAGCCTTTGAAGCAGGCATTGATGGCGTACACCTATGGCTGCATTAATCAGGGTTTGACTACAGTGAAGTTGAGTTTTGTATATTTGCTGCAGATCACTCGTTAATGAAGTGGGTGAACCGCTTGAAAGTATTTGATTATTGGGATGTTTTTGGGTTTGAGTCCAGTAGTCACTCTCCTTGTTCTGTTTCATTCTCCCATCTCTGTATCTTCCTTTTTTTTTTCTTTTACCTCCTCCACTAGCTTCCAACCAATTTGGCAACTTTAAACACAGTTTGTTTACCCGCCTGCTGCTTTACAAACCACTGATAAGAGTGTTGGGAGTGAACCAAAACTTTGTTTGAATAAGACTAAAGCTCATTCAAGCAAAACACCATAAAACAAAGGGAGCCACACAAAAAGACAGATGCATAGACAGCCAGAAACTTGTTCTCAAACTGTGTTGTAAGTACCTCTGGGGTTAGTCAGGAGAAATTCTGGTATCTTCTATTTACAAATCCAATAACAAGCTAATTATCACCATAAGTTGAACTGTGATGGAAAGCTAAAAAGGTAGACTTTGCCAAACAGTGTTTTAAGCACATTATGATCTTAGCTTCAAATGGAAACTACTGAAAGCAGAGCTTCAGTGGAGAATATTTTACAAACATTTGTGAAAACTAGAGTGGAAGATGGTTATTAAGTGGCTACTGAAGCAGCACCAGTGAAGTTTCTGCAGGACCTGCTGCAAACAAAAGGTACAAAACTTAAAAAAAGATTCATATTTTCTCAAATTTGTAATAATTGTATGTGGAGCAGAGGAAGAGTTGAGACCACAGTTCTGTTGCATGAAACCGTCACATCCTTCAAACAGGGAGGTGTGTGTTGGTGTCTCAGTGGGTCGAGTCTCAATCAGTTTGGTGTAGGGAGTCAAAGGTACGGCACAGGCTGGCTCAGGTCAGTCAGGATCAGGATCTCATCTCTTGTTTAGTCCAGTTGGTGCTCAGTAGAAGAGCTCAGGCTCTTTGGGTGTTTCAACCTTCAGAGCTCCTCATCCAAGAAGGTCCATCTGAGGACGGTCAGTCTTCAGTGTGCTTCTGAAAGCTAGTTGGGTTTGTTGAAGGGTTTAGGATGGGATAAAGTAGTGGGTTTGGTTTTTGAGTAGGATTAGGTGTTAAAGTAGATGTTTTTGTCAGTTAATCGATTTATAATGTCTGTCCTAACGGTGGAACTTGGAGAGTTTAGCATTTTCTGAAGTGGTGCTCTTTAAAAAAGTTTGAGTTTCTAAAGTACCTTTAACTGTTTTTCACTGGGACTGTTCGTGTCAGGAGAGTGAAGTTCTGCCACTTTTACTGACATCCAGGTTGAGTTTTATTTCTGTGTTACTGTTTTAAGTCCAATCACTTTGACTTTAAATGTGTCACATGGCCTTCACAGCCTAACGTTAAACAACTAACAGTGAATGAAGAACGATGAGTCTCTTGACCCAGAGCTGGATGAACAACAGTTTTGGTGTTTACACTCACACTAATAAAGTAGGAATACACACTACAGCTAAGAGCAATTTGCTCCTCGAGTTTGAGGCAACAAATTGCACCAATTTAACCACCATTATTTAATTTCTCTCCAAACAAAAACTTCTGCTGTCAGAGTTTTGTTCAGCTGCAGTTGTGACAGAAAATGATTCCCATAATAACATCTCCAAACACAATCTCAGACAAATTGTGTTTCCCTTATAAGCCTTACACACCCAATTATCTTTAACTGAGAAACAAAATCAGTGTTGACTTCCTGTCTGTCAGAATGGGTCATTTTCTGTTCGCTTTGCTACAGGCTTGAGCCGAGCAGCTTGTGTTGATGAAAACAGGAGAGGACACTTTTCCTCTTCATCCTGGAGCGCTGCATCGTTGGCCTGTTCTTCCTCCACCTTTTCTGAAACGTGACTTGTTAATTCACCTTTACGTCTCACAGAGCAGATTCACCTGTGCAGTTCTGCTTTATTTCCTGCCTCAGCTTCTCTGACAGAATCCTACGTTAGATTTATGATAAACCTACAGTAAGGTCTCTTTTTGACAAACTGATGAAGGTAGTTGAAATAACTGCTATAGATTCTGTATAAAAACATGTTTTATTTCATATTGTTAATTCATTTTCTGTTTCTTTACTGATCTACGGATAGGGATAATTTTGTTGGCACCCTCCACAATAATCCAAAAAACACACGGCTTTAATATTCACTTATCATCATCATCAACCAATTTATTGTTTAAATGAAATATAACACGATACAATCAGCCCTAAAGGTCCAGTCTGGAGAATTGCAGGATCTTAAAGTTTTAAACTAGTCTCTTTAAATAAAAACTTCTGCTCCAGACGCTCCGACCACCGCCTCATTTATCGTCAGCTGGACGCCTCAGCCTGAGGATTCCTCCTGCTGGGAGACGAAGGTCACAGTAACCGTCCAACTCAACTCAAAGCCTTTTCTCACAGTCATAATAATCTAAACCTCGAGAGCGTGTCACAAACTCAGGCCATCTGAGGTTAAACCTGTTCTTGAAATAAACCTTGACATTTGTGTGTTGAATACAAACCAATGACTAACAAAATCCAAAGACTTAAGAGCAAGCATTCAGTTCCTCTGCTCTGCAGTCCAGAGGTTTTAAGAGTTTCTTCCCGTTGCAGGACGTACAGATTGACACGGAGGGGAAGTGCTGTGGTAATTATAGCCTTTCTTACCCTTTCAAAGCCCCTCAGAAACCCAGAGTTGGACCTAAGGACTCCTAAATCCAGCTGGTTCAGCAGAATGTCGAGCCAGGAAAGGACACCAATCTGTCTCTGATCCTTTCCACTCGTTTAGTGAGGACAGAAAGTTGAGCGTCCACCGGGATCTCCTTCGGCTGCAGCGCTGAGCTCTTTGTCTTTTTCTTTGTATCCTCCGAGGTGCTCACAGCTTAATATGTTTGTTGTTCAAAGGGGAACAAGTTCAGCTTTGATTGGATTTCGTCAACAGGCCTTTGGTGCTTTTTTTACAGATGTGTCTAATTTGTTTGTTTAATTTGTGTGGTCTAATAATGATTATAATATAATCAGTAATTATATGTTTTTATAGGAAATGGTTCATTATCAAAACGTTGGAATCAGAAGCCATCATACTTTTTATAGAGGGGTTAAAGTTGGTACAACAAGATTTCAGCTCATGAATATGAGCGGTTTGTGTTCTTAATCTGATCTAATCGAGCTTTTCAACTCAGAAAACACGTTCAGGCTGTGGCCCAGCTTTTTTGTTTTTCATTTATTTTAAAATCATAGTTTTGGAACAGATTGATTTTGGACAGAAAAAAACCCCAACAACCTCCAAACAAGCAGAGAAACTTTAATTTATCATACTGTTCCACGCAGGGACGTCATTTAGTGCAATCGTTTTCCACAGCCGTCATCTTTGCAGCAGAAGGGAACCATTTGTCCTGCATGTGTTGTCTTTCTGGTTTTCAGTGTCTGTACTGTCGTGCTTCAGTCTCCGTTTGTGCCGACTTCGTCCCTCTGTTATTTAAATTCAGATGATTCTTCAAGGCTAAACTGTCATTGAACAGAAATGTCCTCGTTTACTTTATTCATAGCCACTTAAGACAAGTTGTAAAAAGAAAAACCCTGACCATTATGATGCAAAATCAGGCTCTTAAAAAATGTTTTTAGCTGACATGTTGAGCTGAAATGTAATTTCCCACAGTTTAGTTTGACACAAAGGTTGACCGAACAATCTGTCATTTTTTGACAGACTGAAAACTCAGAGTTTAGGTTCAGAGAAAAAACAGGATCCTCAGTTATCAATCTGCCCTCAAATCCACAGAAAGGCCTGCAAGGTGAACTAGAAACTGATAATAAAATGGGTATTTTTAGGCTTTATTATGATGCAGCAGAATTTATCGTGCTGCTTTCAGGAAGGCTGCATAAATAAATCATCAGTAATTACCTGATGCAGGCTGAAGTGTGAAGAGATTTATTATCTGTGGGGAGTGATCATGTTTAATGTCATATTACAGTAAAAGAACCAGCTTTATGTGGTACATTAGATCAATTAGTTCAGGCTTTAATGCTCAAGTGCTAAAATAAAAAAAAGCATCAAAGTTCTTGTGTAAAAAACCTCCTGAAATCGTTCAGCTGGATGCAGTTTCCTCCTTGAGCTCTCCGTATGACACCTGAGTTAATGTTTGACAGGAGTCAAACATTATTATTATTGTTTATTATTATTATTATTATTATTATTATTATTATTATTATTATTATTATTATTATTATTATAGTTTCAGTTTTCTCTCCAACTCTTCTCCAGGAGTCGCAGCCGAGTGAGAAACGGGTTTACAGCTGCCGACTGAAAGGCCCGGTTGGTTCTGGTTGGTTTAAAATGGCAACATGTTGGCAGCCGTCTGCTTTTTGTTTCAAGTTCTGCCCATTTATGAACCTGGGAGGGTTTTATGAGAGTGTCTTCATGGTGATGTCATTAAGACTTCATGTCACAAAAGCTCCTTTTTAACACAAATATTATAATTAATACTGTTATTTCTTTAAAACAATTCATAAAATATGGTGTTTTCTTGTCACAGCTTGCTTCTTAATGACATTTTTTACTGTCGTTGTGACGTTTGGGACAGAAAATGATGGATTTAAAACCGTTCCACACCTGATCACAACATTTATTAAAGTTTCATTTGTTTTGTTTACTTTATTTATAGAAAATTTCTCCTGTTTTGTCTTAAAGATATTTTGCTCCTATGAGATTTCCCTGCAGAAAAGGAAACTCTCATTAAAGGAGTCCTCACACGCAGCTTCTCTTGCCGTACACTTCTGTAATTTCCAACAACCACCAGCTTCAATAAATTGAATTGGCAGCTTTAAATTGGGAACTGAACGTCCGGTCTCCATAGTTTATCCCAGAGGCTGAAATATTCAATCTCACTTTTTAAGAAACTCTTGGCTCTTTTTTCTGCTGAATCTAGAAGGACTCAGCTTCCCTCTTCAACAGGAGTTTGTAATTAGATTTGCAGAATCCTGCTGGCCTCTGTCAGCTTTACAGTTCCTCCTCCTCTTCCTCCTCAGGTCCACATGCACAACATTTCTTCATCAAATCCAGTTTATTTGAGCTTTTCTGTCTGAACCCAAGGGTTTCACGTTGACTTGAAGTGTATAAGGCATTTATAAAAACTTTTCTTTTGTTGGTTTCACTTTCCTAACAGAAGGATGCACACGGGGGTTTCATCGATTCGGACATTTATTCTGCTTCATTTAACAAAATGTTTGAGTTTGTTTTAGAAATAACTCAGTTATTTGTAAGAAGATGCATTAGTAAATAAAGAGAAAGGCTGCAGTTAATGAGAAGAAACGGTTTCATGATCATCGCAGCTGCAGAATGTGCTGCACAGAATCCCATTTTAAATTCAACATTTAATAATACGCTGCATAGTTGTGTTTAAGTTAATTATAAATACAACTTTCAGCAGTTAAACAGGAGCCCTGCTCAACCCACATGAAGATAATTTGAAGCTCTTATTTAAACTCTGTTAATCTGGAGTATTTGTCTTCTGTTTGATAGTAAACATGTTTGATAAAATATGAGACTAAGGTTGGAGTTCTTGTAGCCGTTTTTAGATTTAATCTCTTTTTTTAAGTGTTGGTTTTTCTGTCATCTCACACCTTGTTTCAGTCTTACAGCTCGGCTGACGTCTCCTTATAAACCTTCTGTTTACTCAGCTCTTCAGCTCCTGCAGATGTTTCATTTGAGTTTGATCCTCCGGTGTGGAAGATGCGTTCAGAGCTAAAGATAAAGCTGTAAAACTTTCCCCTGAAGTTTGGCTCCCTTTGTCAGCTCCTGTGGGTGAAGAGAGGAGTGATGAAGGAGTGAGGATAAGGTTTGTTGTTGGAGGGATCTGATTCATTCAGAGTGGGATGCCAAGTTAAGGATTATTAGACACCATGCTTTAACAAATACCTGTTTTAGTTGCATCTCGAAGGATTCTTGTTTCAACACTTTGGTTTAGTAATTAGTTCCTGAACTGGAGCATGATGGGCTCCTTGTTGTCTGACCTGCTGACAGAAACCTGCCCTCATCCCTCCTGCAAAGCACCAGCGCAGCATAATAATCTCACAGAAGCATCAAACTGTAGCCAACAGCAAGGACGTCAGTTTGGCATTACAGGATTTATGTTAGTTGGGGGAAAAAATGCAAACGTGCATAAAGTTTTCTCCCAGCAAAGTCACTCTGTTCCTGAAAGAAAGGAAGGAAGAGGTCGTGTGTGTGAATTTAGAGATATATAATGTTAATTAGTATGGTTTACCTGTGAAGGTGTGCAGGTTGGACAGCTTTCTGTCAGTCAGTGCCAACCGATGGGCTTCATCATCCAGCTGGCTGCACTCTTACAGCAGGACATCATCTGCTAAATGTACGCAACTCATATCTCGTTGTTTACGCTGCAGGACAATAGTTTGCAAATGTTCAATTGTATTTAAAACATGCTTTTTGTCAGTGCTGTGAAAAACTGACAGTTTCCTGTTGCAGAAACAGGAGAGATTTGTAAATAAGCCAATTATTTTTACACAACTTGACTAAATGAAGTATAATTAAACAGACGTTGAGCTTAAACTACAACAATCCTGGGTTTAGCATCTTGTCCTCCTTGCATCTCATGAACCAGCAGTTGGACCACGCCTGCATGAACTCGACTGTCGGGACTCTAAATGAAACCAGAAAGGCTCTTGTGACAGCAGTCGTGTTGTGTTGGTAGATTTTGATTCAGAAATCTAGAACAATCATTCAGAAACTTGGAGTAAATAAAAGTTGTGGGCTGGTGGAGTTTTGGACCCGCCATGACTGGAAATATGGGACCGAAGTTTAGTCCTGCTGCCGCCTGTGTGAGGCTTATTAATATTAGTTCCTGCAGGTCGCACCGCTCAGATAAAACATCATCGGAGCCCACGTTCATCTTTAATGAGCTGCAGATCAGCCAGACCAGAGGCGGCTCGGCTCGGGTCGGGATGGTGTTTGCTGGTGGCTCAAGAACCTCCTGGTTGTCTGAGAGCTTCCACACCCATCTCTAATCCTGCCTGAGGATCTGTAGCTCCGGAGTTCACGGACTTGATTTGACTGTAGAAGTGTCTCTTTCACCCTCAGTGGATTTTAAAGCTGTGGGTTTGCTCCAGGACCACCAGGACTTCTTAGGGTTCATTACTGCAGTGTCCCAAATGTAGTCACTAAAATATGAAAGTTTCATCCTTTGTCAGTGCAAAGGTTGTAGATTTTTGAATAATTTCAACATAATTTGCATCTAAACTGTAGCTTTTATCTTTTCACAGTTGTGTTCATTTTGATATAAACCAGAAAATAAAACATAACCTCAGAAACATTTATTTTTCATGTAAATTTGAGCTGAATGTGGTTCAGAAATGAAGGCTCCAGATGGCTTTGACTCCAATTTAATGATTGTGTTTTTATTGTTGAAGGAAGTTCAAGCAGTTTTTTTTTATCTTATTAAAAGAGAAAGGCCTTTTTTCCTGACTTGGTTTGTGGTGTTAGAGGTGGCAGACAGCACCTGTCAGGAGGAACTCGGGATGCTTTCTGAGATCGTTTCCTCCTCGTTCTGAAGATCTGAGCTTTCCTCGGGCAGCTGAGATGGATCTGTGCTGCAAGTTTGTGTCAAAATGGGTTTTAGTTGCCGTGGTAACCTCCATGAATTCAGTGTCACAGCCTCGGCTTCGAACGCAGCAGAAAGACATTTTAGTTTCCTCCTGCTGATCGTTTATGTAGCCCAGAGAAAGTCCCTCTCTGGTCTCTCTGGTCCACGTTGTGGATTTATGATCACTGAGTGTGAGAACAGATTTCCTTGTTTAATGAATTGTATAATTCTGCTTCGTCTCTTTTTATTGGAATTAAAAGTGCATTATAATTTGTTTTACTTGCTCACTGATTGCTGATTTGCAGCTGTTCAGTTCTTTCTGACCCCTGTCGTCAGTCATACGTGTCCTGCCAGTAAACAGAAGGTAACTTCAGGTGATTTCTCCTCATTTCTGCAGATCCAGGTACTGTGCAGCTGAATTAGTGGTCTGGGAGCGTTCAGGCCTGTCAAGCTGCCGCCTGAAGGCTCTGCAGGTTCTTAGTCCTCCTTCACAGCCTGGAAAGCATCACATGTAGTTGGATGAGAGCTCCTCGACGCCACATCCCGGGAAGTGACAGATCCCGCTCTGTGCTTCGGTGTCACATGATAGCTCGACCTTGCCTTCAACCCGGAGGTTAATTTGACAGACTGGAACATGTGGCAAGCAACTGATCAGGGCTGAAAGAGCCTTTTATCAGCTGCCAGTAACGCTGACAGAATGAGAACACCTGACGGAGGAGAGCGTTCGGCAGATCAGGATAATTATTTAACATTAATATTTGAGTGGACACTTGTCTTTTATTATCCTAACCGTTTCAGTTTTTCTGTGTGCAGCAGTTGAGTGTCGGCTCCGTCCGAAGCACCAGTTTCACTTTGAAACCATCCTTGGCTGCAGCAGCGTCTGTTAGAAAGCTTTTAACAGACAGTTTTGTTCAACTGACAAATGATAACACACACTAATTATAAATGCAGTTCATATGAAAAGAGTAAAGTTAATGTTCTGGTCTCCATTAATCCGTTACACAGAGGTTTATTGTGTTCGTTTCTCTCCTCTTTAAGGTTAAATCCTGCAACAAACAGACATCAAGCTCTGAATATTCAGGCTTTTTATTCATGAAGAACCTAAATAACAAGCTCTATTTTAAGTTTTTTATCATCCTCTACTTCTAAACCTTTAATTTGAAAGTCTTTGTTTTAACCTGTAAATATGAAAGGTTGAGAGTTCCCATCCCCCCCGGTGTCCACGGGGAGGACATTAGCTCATAAACGAGACAACGTCAGAGGACCTGTTTGTCTTCGTCTCCATAGCAACCACGCAGGAGGACTCGTCTTTTAGCAGCAGGGTCTCCGCTCTCAGTTTTAGTTTTAAACAGAGGGAGTCCTCTCCTAAATCTGTCATCTTTCACCTCCTTTCTGCTCCTTTTCTCCTTCGCTGTCCCAATTTAAACTGTTCTTCTGACTTTCACGTCAAACGGGCGGAAAATGAAAAGATGTTCTGTGTTTTAAGAGGTTTCATTGGACTCTCTGACCAGCAGAAAATCAAAAGGTGTCAGTTTTAGTTCCTGCTTTTCTCACCTGATACTAGAAACGGCAGAAAGTCTTTATGATGCTGGGAGTTTAGACCTGTGTGTTACTGAGAAATGTTAGAATTTTACATGAAAAAACACCATTTATGATGCAGTTTGTCCTGAAAAGTTGATATTTGAACTTAAGTCACCACATTTACAAGATGTTCTTTATTCTTTAAACAGAAGGATTGAAAGTATTCAAGCTCTGCTGTTCAGATCAGATAAACTATTTGATTATTAAAGCTGAATGACATTCAGAGTGAGATGATGATTTAGTCATTTAAGGATAAAATCTTGTTCTGACATGGCTGATAGGCAGCTATCATCACCTCTCAGCTGATATTTCACTAAATAAAAGGTGTGAACAACCAAAAAATTATCCTGAAACTTTTTTCAGGAAAATATAAATAAATAGCAGATTAATGTTTTTCTAAAGAATCAACTTATTATTACAAAAACACCATTTATTACTGTAGAGTCAGCTGAAAAATGGGAACAAACCGTCTTTATGACGGGCTGCTGGGAATTAAAATAAAGATTTTATTCTTTGGATGATGTGTCGAGTAATGGAGGAGTCTGGATTTGTTTTGCTCTTCCACAGGAAGCAACATCGCTGCTTCTGTTAAATCTTCTAACCTGTCTCCTCCCCCTCCAGGTGTGCTCGCTATCCTGGTCCCGGAGTTGGACCTGGTCATCTCGCTGGTGGGCTCGGTCAGCAGCAGTTTCCTGGCTCTCATCTTCCCTCCCATCCTGCAGATCTTGGCCTTTCACACGGAGGGCCTGTCCCCGCTGGTCGTCGTGAAGAACGCCGTCATCAGCGTGGTGGGCTTGGTCGGGTTCCTCTCCGGGACGTACATCGCCATCGTGGAAATCATCGCCAGAAACGCGCTCAAACACGAAGAGACGCTGTCGTCCTTCATGGTTCAGTGATGCAGACTGTCGCGGGTCACTGAGCCGCTTCAGGACACGATTTATTTCTGCTCTTCATTCTGCTGCTGTAAGACGTGGATTTTAATGTAACTGTGTCTCATTTAGTCCAACTAAACGTAATAATGGAAAAACAATAATTTAGCCACATTTGAAGAGATTAGAGGTAATTTATCTGGTGTACAGACTGAATATGTTCATGTAAAGGATTCAAACTACCTCAGGAACCTTCATCCTGAACATCTGCAGCTTTTAAATCGTTTTACCAGCTGCTCAGCATTTCCTAAAGAAGTAAAAAGGAGAAAAAGAAATTGTTGCACTTTGATTTATGCCTTATGCAGTGAAACTGTGCACTACTATGATAGTTTTATTTACAATTAATACTAATTAAAAACGTACTGTTGGAGCACATCTTACTATTTAATATGAAAATATTGTGCTTTTCATCTTTGTTTATCAGATCTGTCACCGGTTATAAACTCAACATCGGTGCTTATTTGGTTCATTTCAGTTTTATTTGACATGTTGGTTCATGTTTACAGACAGCAGGGAAACGATGGTTTATAATCTTTAATTTGATGCTGAAACAAACCAGCTTTATGTTTTTAGATGAATTTGTGTCCAAATGAATCCTCCGGTGAGTTGATGATCAGAGACCTGAGGGGCGGAGCTTGTTTCTGATCAGGTTGAACATTTTAACCTGACTTCCGTCTGCTTTTAGGTTCTGTTTGTCCCGATCCAACATCTGAATGTGACGGCCTTACAGGATCTCCTCTTGTTCATTTAAAGTTTCTTTGTTGAGATTAAAGGTGAAATATTATTAAAGTCAAAGGAAATATTAAAAACAGGAGAAAGTCAGTCGGGTTCAAGTCCTCCGGTTTGAAGACTTTTTGAAATTTTACAACTCAAACCTGAAAGCAGAAACAGTTTTCTCCTAATTCACCAACATTTATTTATTTGAACTTTTTAATTCTCTTTTAGTTTGAAGATTCAAATATTTTCTAAAGTCCAAAATTGAGGATCTGATAAAGAAAAGGTTTGAAAAGCAACAATATCAGATAAAAACTGGTTCCAACTCCAGAAACTTGACTCTTCTGTGTCTCTAAAGGATTTTGGTTCTTTTTATTGTGTTTTTATGTGTTTTCTACAGTAAAAGTTTGTTTTCAGTACATATTTTTCTTACTTTATTGAAATTTAAAACTTCTAACCCATTTTTACCCTTTGCTTTGAGTCCAGAAACGCTCTGCATGGAACATAATGTTTGTAAAAACGTTTGAGATTTTTCTGAAACAAGAAAAGATTTGTCTGCAGTGTTGGACGGATAAAATCCAACATTTAGTGTTTGTCTTCAGTGTTTATGTGGCAGTATCAACCAGAACCATGAGTCTTTTTTAATAAAATGCTATTATTAGACTGTTGTGCTGAAAATGACAGGATGTGAATCACATTATGGTCGTTTGTTGTTCAGCAGAAAATAAAGTTGGAGCATCTTCCTGATGAGCTGCAGATTCTCAGACTGGACCGAACGGCACAAAAGACTTTTTATTATTATTATTCTTCAGCACTCTGTCACTTCTTCATTCCTTTTCTCAGAATAAATAACTCTGAAAGTACCAGCACGTGTATTTCCCTTTGTTTTGCTGTTTTTTTGGATGTTTTGGGACCTTTTTCGTGTTTTTCATGCAGCTTCCTCTGCCTGAATGCTGCCGACATCAAGAACAGGTTCTGGTTCCTGTTAGACGGTAAAAAACACAAATAATTCACATCTTGACTAGAAAAATAAAACTAAATCCAGATTTTAAGACTCAAACATCAAACATAAAATACAAAACAAATCTTTTCATTAAAGATGATTTGGGTCCATTTTACACTTGTTTTTAAAACCTTACTGCCACAGATTTACACACGTTAAAGAGAAGTAGGAGTACTTCTGAGCAGTCATCTTACCTGCAGCAGTCAGGCTGATCTCAGTTTGAACTGGAGGAAATTTCCATGAACTAAAACTACTGTATTTAAATTTATTCTGTGCAGTTTTTACCTAACACTTAATTTTATTTACACCTAATGACTTCTACATGAGACTGTCGTTTATGAAGACATGACTTTTTCAGTCAAACAGCTTCCATGTTGCTTCATGTATTCATCACCTCATATTTCATGACTTGGACTTGTGTTTGAAGTGTGATCTGAATTTGTCGTGTTTCCCTCGTCAGCTGGACGGAAACAATTTCTCTCCTCCTGAGCAGACCGACGCCTGAAACACGTTTTATTCCCGGCGCTCATGTTGTTACGAGCTCTAAAGCAGCCAAATAAATGCATGAAACCTCTCTGGTGTCTCTGTTGAAGCACAGAGGTTAACGAGGACAGTTAAAAACCTGCTTTAATTTGTCTAAATGCTCAGTGATGCTGGAAGCTGATGATTCAGACAGAAAGAACCGCCTCAGTCTGCTTTACTTTACTGTCCTACGATGTACAAACCATAAAAATGTCTGTTTTGGAGCTTAATAATCAAAAACAAAGAACTTCCTGCATTTATTGGAATATTAGAAACAAGACTGGGGTTTAATGACAGACTCAAATGAAGAGGAAGTGTTGGAGTGGATTTAATGTGCTTTCAAAATAAAATAAAACATTAATAGCAGCAGATTGTAAATCCTGGGTTTGATGCAAATCTTCACAGCTTCTCTACACGTAATAAAGTTTTAAATGTAGATGTTTTATTTCATTTTATAAGTGTGTTTGTTTCCTAAATATCTCCTGAACAACTAAATTAATTTTTCATGAAACTTTCAGAAAGTAACGACCGGATAACTTCAGTTCAGTCAACCCAATTCAGAATGGCTTAAAAAGCACCAAAAATGGCCGACTCAGCATTTTACAGATGGAGCTGAAACTTAATGCAGTAAAAGCTGAGATTTGATGACATTTTCTTAATGTGACGTCTAATATTATCACATGAGATCCTTCGTTGGGTTATTTTCAGAAATGTCTACAACGTCATCATTTCCTGAATCAGTCTGAAACTCCGGCGGCGGGCGATATGCATTTCATTAATTAATGCAAGATCTTTAATTTCTGATTAAATAAAAGGTTTAAGTTTCAGGACAAAAAAAATGTGGTGTGGAGCTAGTCTCAATGTGAGGTAAATATAACCTGAGACTCATTAAAAAGTCTTAATCTTAACTTTAAGTGTTTATTGGTTCAAATAATGAATAAATAAAGTGATCTTTGGGGGGGTTACTGCAGAACCACATTAATGACCTTGGAGGTGAGTTTTCTGCAGGTTTCCTGTTCTTCTGTCTTCTCTTCTCACAGCAAAGGCAGCTGAATTATCCTCACAGCCTAATTATAACAAATGTGATGAAGGCTCGTTGGATTGGGGGGGAGGAGGATGAAAAAAAGGTGCATCAGGGTTAATTTTTCTGCATAAAGCTCCACGTTGCCTGAGATGGAATATCATTAACCTGAGTGGAAGTGCTCACTAATGTAGAGCGATGGATTCACTGAGCAGCACTCTGAGCGGGAAATTAGCTGCAAGCTTGTCTTTGAAGAAAATTGCATTTAGATAGTTGGACATGGAGTTGATTCATTGGATTTTTTTTTATTTAAACACTTTACAGATAAAACCATTAACTTTCTTCACCTCCTGAAGTTGTGGTTTTTAGCCCACCTCCTTTTTTTCTGGCTGGAGTGACAGATTTTCTGCTGCTTACAACACAAACCATGACTCCAATTCAGCATTTGTGTTTTGTTGTAAAACATCCCCCTTTTTATGATCACAGTGCGTGCAGGAGAACCTGATGTGCAGTAAACGTGTTTCTGCAGATTACAACAGAGGAGAACGATCCATCCCATCCTCATCACTGCAGGAGAGGCAGTTCTGACAGCCATCTCTCATCATAACCTTTTACCTGTGAATTCTTCCCTCGAGACATTTACAGATCAGGACCTGACAGAACCACAGGGACCAGGAATAACCCGGTCCAGAGGCAGGAAAAAAATTAACCAGAGAAGAAAAGGAGCCTCCAGACTGTCAGCAACAAGTCCAAAAGCTCGGTTCTGTGATGCTCTACTTGGTTCAGATCTGTTAAATTGAATCAATAAAATGAGGGACACTGAGGCCTGCTGCTTTGGGAGGCAGGAACGAGGCGAGGCTCATCTGTCGGGTGGCGGATCGTCATGACGCCTCAGGAAAGTCCAGTTGGTGCATGTCTTTGACATGTTCTGTTCATTCGACCTTTGACCTCATCTTGAACGCAGTTTATCTAAACCTTTTCCTGAAAGTCCCCCATGCAGATTTTCTGTTTCTCTCTGATTCTCGACATCCAGGAGAGACTTTGACCTTCTGACTCTTTTCTTTCAGCATCAGAAGTTAAATCTGCAGCAGCTTTAAATCCTGTGACGTGAAAAGAAGGAGAATATTTTTGTAATGCATTTAAACACATAACAATAAAAATCTACTCCAATCCCTGAGATTCCCTTTGAGTTCCTTGAGCGTCTGGTTGGCTGTAGAGGGGCCGATGGGGGCCGATTGGGGCCCCTGCTGTTCCCCCAGCACCTTGAAGAGCGCAGACTTGGATGGAGCTGAAATCTTCTGAATCTGTTGGAGCAGCCGGCTCTGGAGCGTGCAGCTTTCACTCAGATGAGGACAGCTTCCCTGCAGACCTCAGCTCTCTCTCCCCCCCCCCGTCTTCAGAAAGCAGTTTTCCTTTTCAGAACCCAGAGAGCCGGGATGAGCGCATGTTCTGTTTAAGAGGACGATAATTTTGTAGGGAAATAGTGGGTGGCTTGGGTAGTTTGTCTAATTGAAAAGCCTTGTCCACAGTTAGACAAACTCTGGGAGGCTGCAGGACAATCAACGTGAAAATGCATTTCTGAAACACGAAACGGTGTTTTTTAATTTGTCTGCTGTTCTGTCAGCTAATCAAAAGCTGCAATCCTTTTTCAAATAAGCAACAAGTGGACGTGTTTGCCTCTGTGTGTCGTAATGAGACAGAAAATTCTTATTAACCCTGAAAAGAGCCCACAATATACCCATTAGCTGCCAGGCTAATTACCTCGGGTTTGTTTTCCAATTCCGAACAAAACAGCCAATAATTAAAAACTAGTTTGTTCCTTCAGTAACTGATATTTACGACGACAATCCTGCCTCCCTTCAGTAACCTGGATTTGTCTTTCAGATCCAAGTCATGAAGCCTTCTGTGGGAGTCAGAGCGGACACAAAGAGTCCCGAAGAACAGGAAGAAAAACAAAGACTGTGGCTCACACCGTTTGCTCCAACACTAATTCAGAACAACTTCTTCAAAAAGGGCCAAAAATGAAACAGTTGACAGATGAAAATTAATATTTTTTGTTCAACCAAAGTGATTCCTTTGGAGCTTTATTTGTAAGCAACAGGAAAAATATAAAATTACAGATAAAGAGCTGAAAACTTTGTCTGTTTCTTGTTAGATTTCCTCCTAATTAATCAGGATTTGATGTTCAGTTTGTGTTTATTAGCTGTAGATGTTTACATCATGATGAAGTTCTGGTGTTTTCCTCCCCTGGCTGCTGTGTTTCTGTGCAGCGCTGCAGCAAAGGTTGCATGAGAACCTGCAGGGTTCCTGTCGTCCTGCAGCAGCATCCTTCAACAGAAATTAAATCAATAAAAATGAGATTATTCAGAGCGTCTTATTTATGCACAAACAGTAATTTTCTTTCAGTCCTGCCTGGGTGAGCAGTCATTCATTACTCAGACTTTCACACAAACTGCAGTAATTAACACATGTGGGACGTTTTACTGAGTTCAGTTAAAGCAAATCATTGGCACCAATCGTCAAATGCATCTTTATTTTACTTTAACCAGTTTGTTTTCTGCACTTCTGAGGATCTTTCCCCTGACAGATGATGCAACAGTTTGTTTTGAAAACCTTTAAGATAAAACTATAATGTTTAAAGCTGTTATTATCTAAGACTCAGAGCTGTGGAGGATTTCTTGGTGCGATCAGTGAAGAGGCAGAATCCTGATGAATATATTTACAGATATATTAGTCTCCTGGTTTCCTGTTGGCTGTGGATTTCCAGCCAAGCTTTCACTCTTGCCTCCTTGCTTCTGTCCTTTAACTGAAGACATAAAACTCATTTTCTGCTGTTTAACCTGACTGTTCACCTGCAGGAGGGCCGACTGAGCCGATTATTCAACTCTTCCCATCAGGTGCTTTTTGTAAAGACAGCCTAACATCCTCTGTTTTACTTTCTAATTGTCTGTTTTCACTTCCATCCCTTCTCGTCTCCTGTTATCCTTCTCCTCATGTGTCTTCTGATTGTTTTTCTCCTCTCTTTGCCTCCTGATGGAGTCGGAGGCTGACTTGCAGTGTTGCCCCCAGCGACAGCTTGCCTGTCAGATTCTTCTGTTTCTGCAGCGCCTTCAGAGAAGACGGGATGCTGGGATGAGGTTTGCTCAGGTGTGTGAGTGTACCTGAGGAGGAACCCGACAGCCGTGAGGTTCATGTTGACTAAGAATCACAGAGAAACATGAGGAAGTTTGATTCTTGTTCGTCTTTATCTGTCAGCAGCCCGTCTGCGGCTGTAGACACTAAAACACATCGTGCATGTGGATGTTTTCTCTGCAGAATGAAAGAGTGAAACAAAGCAAAGAGGAAGTCGATTCACAGTGAATTTCCTTTATTAAGACAGGTTTTTTTCAGGGCTCGGTGAGTTTCTTTTGTCTCAACATTACAGACATTCAGATGAAACATTCTCCATGGCGATGTGCAAAACGGTGAACGAAAGGAAAACAGTTCTGTTCTCAGACTGAATACTCTTAAAGCTGGATCTCACCGGCTGCAGCTGCTGGCGACAAACTGCAAACTGTTCATGACCGAGTTTCCAAAATGTCTCAGTTTCCTCATGAGAGTCGCAGGGCCTCGCCCACAGGGACGTCTGATCTCATCTCATTTCACCAGGTGGGATCCTGGATCCACAGATTTTATCATTTTTAAGAAGAAAAAGCTCAACAGACCAGCAGCTCGTCTGTCTGATTTCTCACGAGTCTCTCCAGAACTTAAAATGCTTCTTGGACGTCTTCAGAGGTCATTTTCACCAGACAAAGTCACAAAACAGTCGCAGAATCGTTGTGGCCATCTTGAACCCTTCTGAGTTTAATTTGAAAGAAATAAGAGACAACTTTGGGAGGGGTTGGAGACCTATGAAGCTAAATTGTGACTAAATGGAGACAAAAACAACAAGAATCTGATAATGTTGGTGCCCTGAAAGCACAAGAAAATGAGAAACAAACTGCACACATATTGTGACAATTTGTGACTAATTTGCAACAAAATAATTTGCACCACATTTGGGGAAACGTATGCAAACTTCTGGTAAAGTTTGCTCAAATTTTGTATTAATTTAGGTAAAAATCTGGATTTTTTCTTTCACTCTTGTGTCTCCAACTTGTCACCATCAGCCACAGCCCAGAGAGATACAGTCTTTAGCTTCTTTTCTGACTGGAAAACTCCAAGCCCACAAAAACACAATGAGATTCACTGCGTTCATTTTTGGCACTAAAAATATATAAATAATCTGTTAATGCACATAGCAACAAACAAACAGACATCTGTTCTTATTAAATCCTCTGTAGGGCAAATAAATTAGCTTTTGGTTTCATTAAAAGACTAATCAGCTCAAACTGATGCTCTCTTCTCTGCAGAATGTGTGAAAGTTAATTCACTTCTATCTTTTGCTGGGAAACTCAAACTCAAGAAGGTAATCAGGGAAATAATTCCCACCTTGATGAGCATTTGATTGCATGGTACACAGATTGACAGGTGTGTTCATTTTCTGTTCAAACTTCTTCATTCAAAAATAAAAGGTGCAGTTTTAAATAAATAAAAAGACATTTGGATTCTTGCATGGATACAACTGTGTGGTAAATATAAATAAATATGAAGCTGATTAGCTCAAAGACCAGACTTTGCCTGGTTTTAAGTAAAAATCAGAGTTAGAAGAAGAGTTCACTTCAGTTTTCTCTGATGCACTTCATTTAAAAAATGTTAAATGAATGTTTTAAGACAAAGGCAACCAAAGTGCAGATGTAGTTAATGTTCTTTAATCATTTGGTTCTCACTGAAATAAACTGGGCTGAAGAAACGCTCTGAAAACATGAGCTGTAACAAAGGTGTTAAGGCTGGTCCATAAAGTGTGTTTCCTCTGTATTTGTTTAGATGTAAAGTTGGTGTTTTCACTGTAAAGTTTGCCATAAAAACCAGGACTGGAGCCAACGACAGTTTGGCGGGAATGAGCCCGACTTCACGTCCAGCTGCTGGCCTCGCTGCCCATTTAGGTGTCCTTATTGGAGCTTTAAACCAGAAACTAAACTGCTCCCAGAGCAGCTGGAGCCACAAACACACATTCAGTAAAATGAGGCTGAAGCAGACAAATAATCACAGCAGCAACACTCCTCATCAACAGAAATAAATCAACTTTTATCATCCCAGGAGTGTGAAACACAGTGATGTGGTCAAAGTACCGTTCAGAACAACAGTTTAATCTCATTTCCTGTTTGTTTTATTCTTTTTTTTTTAATTATAATGCTTAATATTCACATTTGAAATCAATGTTTTCACTGCTGGGAGGAGACTGAGCTCAGACTGATCTCTGTTTTTATACATTTTGGTAACTGATCAGTTTAATGTGTGAAGAATTGTTGGACTTTTTCTCACAATATTGCTTCAAAGATACGAGAACATTTTTAATGAATGTTTGTTAGAAGTAGAAACAGCTGGGCAGATGTGAAGTTTTGGATATAAATCTAAGGACCCATTTTATTTCCCATCTATGAAATGAGATTAAATAAGGAAAACTGAAGCTGTGGCCACTTTCAGACTCAAGTAAAGGCACGGTGCAGCAGCTCATTAACGAGGCTCATTGAGATATATATTTATAAAATACTGTCCAGACAGTTTAAAAGACTCAGACATGCTTTTACTGGCAGATCTATGTTTGCATTTGGTTAAAGGAACCATCTCACTGAGCTGAGACTGTTGGAGACTAGTTTGAGACTCTAAATTTAAAAAAAAAAGCAGACAGATTTTCTGTTGCAGCCTCAGTGAATTTTGAATGTTTTTATCAAACAGTTTTTTCAATCATGACTTACTCTTCTGTGCACAGATCGGAAAACTGCCTTCTTGGCCGTGCACATTATTAAACTTTTGTTTTTGCATTATTAACATAACACCCTAACAACTTGCTGATTGGTTGGGCTGAAACCTGTTCACCCTAATCAGGAGTTTTGTTTATTTGCCTGCTAGGTTTTAAATGCCAGTCTTTACTGTTGTTTTTACGGACACACAAGGTCCTCACACCCTTATAGTGTTATTTGACCTGACAGTCACACTATTATTAAAAGCTAAAAGCCAAAGTTTATTTTCCAGTGCTTCATCGTGATCAGACCCGAACCTCGTAGGGCAGCTGGAGGTGAGATGGAGGACAGGGATGAGGCCCACGGTTCCAGATCACCACTGTTAATACTTCATCTGCAATAACTTCACCGTTTTACGTACCATTTGGTTTTGTTTAGGGACCAAAATGAGCCCACTTGGTTAAGTTTATGAAGCTTGTGATCAGAGTATTTATCTGTGGAACGCCACCGCTGAGAAAATGTGGAAGCAGGCTCATATTTTGTGTTGTCAGCTTAAAGGATTAACACAGTGAGCTGTGATGTTGGCCTCTGGATACAGCTGGAAGCCAAGAATTGATGCAAAAGGTCACCTTTTTTCTTAAAAAAAAAACCCACTGGAATATGGTGGATAAACTAATATTTCCTAGAAAACATTATTAGTTTTGACTGGACAAATCCTAGAAATTTAAGAAATTGTGCCTTTACTTTAAATTTATTTTAAAAATCCTGATAAAACTTCATCATGACGACTGATTCTTGCTGCAGCAACAAAAACCAAACATCTTGGCATCATTTTACTCTGGTGTTTTGACAGCTGCAGAGTCTGGGAGGACACCCAGAATATTTCAGATTAAAAAGATGCTGTAAGGAGAGAAACTCTTGGACAATGAAGGAAGCTCATCTTTCAGTGACGCAGAAGTTGATCCCAAAGTGAAGTTCAATATTTAAACTTTTATTTAAATTTTATAAACAGCATATATGAGGCCATAATTCAGTTATTGCTTTTCTGCATTAAAAAAAACAGGCTTGTGTTGCTAATATCAATCTTTAGACATTTTTCTGGTCCTGTGATCGGAGGTTTGAGAGTTTTAATTTGTTCACATTACAGATTTCTCCAGATTTACCGTCCAGAGAGACCCTACGTTCTTCATCACACGTCTTAGTTTCTGTATTTCTGTTTCCTCCAGATTCCTCTAATCCAGGGGTGTCCAATCCTGGTCCTCAGGGCCACTATCCTGCATGTTTTACCTGTTCCTCTGCTCCAACCCACCTGATTTGAATCAATGGGTGATTAACAGGCTTCTGCAGAACATGAAGAGGTGATTTAACCTCTGAATCAGGTGTTGGAGCAGAGAAACAAGGAAAACCTGCAGGATGGAGACCCTGAGGACCAGGATTGGACACCACTGATCTAATCTTATAAATCATCTATTAGCCTCACTGACCACCTTTAATCTGGGGTTTTACTTTTCTGCTTAAAATTAGACAGTAAATTAAAAATCAGGGTTATGTTTATGTTTGGGTTTAAATCTTATTAATGGTTTTGTACGACCGTAGACACGCACACTAACTCTTTATGACGAATTGTAAACAGCGTTCATGAGGAAGTGTCCAAAATGTCTCCAGTCATTCCGGAGGATCCAGGTGAGTCAGGCGGCCTCGCTCTTGGAGCTGTGTTGGGCTTTTTACCTCAACTTTAACTTGTTTTCAGTAAATACAGTTTGGGGCTCCTTGCAGTGTGAGTGCAAGGCTGAAACAATAAAAACCAAAATAATAAAAAATGAGTATTCACCAAACTGATGCTGATTTGTCTCTCCAACCATTCCGAACCCAGAGAGATGGCTGCTCAACTGATTTCCTGTTGATTTGGTAAAACACAGATTTATTGTTTTATTGTCAGGAGATGAAGTTTGTAGGAACCAGCCTGCTCTTTGTGACACCAGTGAATTTTACTTGAGTCTCTGATTGTGGCATTTTTATTTTAAAAACACTAATTTTCACACTTTGTTTTGATGTTCCAAACCATAAAATAACCAAACCTGTGAACGCTGCCATTTTTGTAGTTTATTATGAGAAACTGTAGGTTCAGATGAAGTTTCCTTCAGGTACAGGAGGGGAAGTTCATCACTTCAGATCTCTGTTATTCTTTTAGTTAGTTTTTAAATTTGGCTCAGTGAATGTTTGACAGTCACCTTCAGTCAAAGTTTATCTTTGGTCAAATGGCTCGTCCCTTTAAAAAACTTAGTTTTTTTGTAAATTAAGTCAACTCAGGGGGTGAACGTTAGAGTTTGAGTTACATTTTGGTGTTCTTATTGTCTTTAAATTCAACGATTCTTAATTTCCCCCAGAAGCCCCCGTTTGTTCTGTTCAAACTCACAGAACTGCAGAAATTCAGCAGCACGTTTTGCATTAAAATGAATCATGATCACAAGATCTTTTATATCCCAACATCCAAATGAAGTATGACGCTGGTTTAAAACTAAAGCAAACGTAAAGTTTGTAATTTTGACAATAACTCATGACCCTGTTACCAAAGACAGTCATGAAAAAATGTATTACTAAGTTTGCACCAAACTCTGGACTCTTTCTGGCTCTCTTAAAGTCCCAGTTTCCCTGAAGGCATCACTGATAACTCATTTATTTCACTTTTCCTCCTCCAGCTGTTAAGTTTTCTTCTTTTCACAGCATTTCATTTTCTTTCCCCCATTAATTAGTCCTGTTTTGTTTTCTGTTGCTCATGGCTTTTTATTTGTGTTTTCTTGTCAGTGAAGTTAAAAATGAACCTTTTTCCCACGTTTCATCTCAGCAGTGGAACTTGAAGATAATCAGGACGATCCTTTTGTACTCCTTCCTGAAGTTGTGGTTCAGGACGCCGTAGACGACGGCGTTGAGGCAGCTGTTGAAGTAGGCCATGAAGTAGCTGGCTGTGAACAGCCACTCCGGTATGTTCCTGCTCAGCCTGGAGTCCAGCGCCACCGCCAGGCCGATCAGATTCAGCGGCGCCCAACACACAGCAAAGAGCACGAAAACCACGAACATGGTCAGGAAGTTGCGGAGGTCGTGCGGCTTGATTTTGGGCCTCGAGTCCGGCTTGACCCTCCGCCTTACCTGAATGACCAGGATCCAGATGCGCAGGTAGCAGTAGGTGACGATGGCGATGGGCAGGATGAAGTGCACCACCACCACTGTGATGGTGTACAGCGAGCTGACTGACTGCGCAAACGTGCAGGAATAAACCCGCGGGTCGTACTGCAAGGACTCCACGAACCAGTTGGGCACGATGGCGAGGACGGTGAGCGTCCAGACGAGCAGGACGTAGCACATGGTGTTGCTGTTGGAGAACAGTTTGTCGTATTTCAGGTTGTGGCAGATGTAGCAGTAGCGATTGATGGCGATCCCAGTGATGTTAAAGATGGAGCCGATGACGCTGAGGCCCATGAGGAAACCGCTGATCTGGCAGTGGATGTAGCCTGCGATCCAGCCATTGTGGAAAATGGCGGTCAGGACCAGAGGGTACGGATAGATGGCAACCACCAAGTCGGCGAGGGCCAGGCTCACCACAAAGGCATTTCCTGCCAAAACACAAGCAACAAAATGAGCATGAAAAAAGTCACCTGATTAAACATTTACACTGTTTCCTGTGTCTGTTTTTCTTTTTTACAATCTGCTCCTACTTTGAGCTATTTGAGCCAATCATCTCAAAACCTTCAGCTCATTCAGCAGATCATTGGTGACTTTTGGTTTTTGTAACTTTTATAAATCCTTTAACTTTATTTACAAATAAAGACAGAAATAAATTGAGATCTCTTTAAAACATTGTCCTCTGCTTCAGTGCACTGGTTTTATTTTTGTCTAATGCTACTTTTAGCTTCAGCTAATGTTCAGCTTCTTTTAGCTTCAACAACTCAGTTTCAGCTTCTTCAGAAAGTTTTAACAAAGTTATTCAGCTCTCAACAATAACTCTGTCATATCATGATCCAGCTGCAAAAATCTGCAGAAAGGAATAAAATATTTGGGAGCTGCTTGAAATCAGTTGAGACATTGTTAACATTTCTTTATTTTTTTTCACTCTGCAAAAACAACAAACATCTGTTCGCTGATTCTCCAGTGAGAGACTGAAACTGTAATTTAAAAACTTTCCAACTGTACTGGACCAAAACAATTTTTATTTTTCTTCAGTTGCATTTTCCTCTCCTGGGAAATATGATGGGATTTTAACTGACTGTTTAACACACTGTGTGTGTGTGTGTGTGTGTGTGTGTGTGTGTGTGTGTGTGGTGTTAAGGATGGGGAGAAGCCTGGGATGGTGGACCTCATTATGATCTTCACCTCTGTAGCATTTCTGTCAGCAAAAAGTATTTATTTATTTATTTATTTGTGAGCTTTGTTTTTTCTGTTGAATCGCTGATAAGGGATGGAAAAAGTGTAACAAAAACTAGTAAAATTCGTTTGTCTCTAATTTTGCATAAAAAAGTGGAATCTTAAATCAGAAGAAGAGCTGATCTGCAGGATGAAGTGGATCTGTGATTTTTGAGGCGACCTGGACGCGACCTGCAGCAGAAACCTCTTCAGGACTCGGGACGGTTTCATAAACGGATCTTTTTCATGGCTCCGTCAGTGAAAGACAAAGCACAGTTCACTCGGAGCTGCAGGTAAATGTTAAACTCCTAAATCAGAGCCTCAAATTTCATTTTCCCCTGTGGGACAGAGACCTTCGCAGCACATCGGCGGGTGAAAAGAATACAGTATTTGTGGAGCAAACCTACCTGCAACTGTAGACGGCAACCCCCCCCGGGAGCAACAACAGTACATGAGGTGTGAACAAAGTGTGTGTTTGAGTGGCTTAACGTGATTAAAATGCACATCGTGGTTCTGAATGACGGTCGTATTCATTAAACCATGATGGCGATAAAGACTTTAAAGCAGCACTGATGAGGTTTGGAGATTAAAGATCTGAATGGTATTAAAAAGAGCTGAAAGCTGCTTGAAGTTCTTCTTGAAAATGTGTTTTTTCTAAAAGTCAGAAAAAAATTCTCATGACAAAACCTTAAATCTGATCAGTTCCCATTAAAACTGTGTTGGACCCAAAGCAGCCCTTGGATCTTGACTGGACTAACGGTAATTATGCACCGACTGAACTGTCAGGATGAGCTGAAACCCGCCCGCTCACCGTTCAGCAGCTGCTGTAAGAAATATGTTTGGGCTGAAGCTTTTATCAAAGTGCAAACAGAGGGAGTGTGGCCATTAACCTTGTTAAACCTGAATTCAGTGTTTATCAACCCATGGCTCCATCTTCATTACGAGGACACCTGATTGTTAATATTCCGGATGATGCTCGTTTGTCTGCTGCACATCACAGGTTTGGAGGGAAGAGCGGAAACTGGGGACTTGTTAACCACCAGTCGATTCGGATTAGTTGGTGGTTCTGTCTTTATTACTCCGTTTGCCCTTGGCAGGAAAAAAAAACACCAACAACAAAAGAAACCTCCGTTTACTGGAGGTAAATATTAATGAGGCAGAAAGAATAATTGTGTTGGTTAACGGTTCAATTCTCTGTGTGGTTCAGTGATTTATTAGAGAATGATGGTCCCTAAAGTCGCCCGAATAGAAATGTCAGCTCTTTACAGTTACACTGAATAATAAAACAAAAGCTTTGTGGACTATCAGCATTCAGTATCTTACCTGTAGCAGACAACAGTCAGAAGGATTTTAGTTAGAAAAATCAGAGAGAAATTCAGTTATTCAGAGCAGAAAAGTGACCTAAAATAAATCCAAACTTTCCATCAAATACTTCATTTAATATTTACACCTTTTCGTATCGGACAGTTGTTTACTTTCTCACTGTTTCCTTTATAGAAATACTTTCTATTGTCTATTGTCTTTATTCTACTCCTGCCTGGAGGGGGCGGGGCCTATAAATCCAAGCTGAAGCACAGCAGAGAGTAAAGGGGCGGGGCCTATAAGCTGAAGCGTGGTTCCAGGAAGTTGCATTTACAAAAACGTTTGAAGTTACAGTTTCAAAAGTGTTAAATGTTTGAACAAACCTTCCTAACGAAGATGTTTTAGAGCCTTTTATAAGAAAGTTCTAGTCCTGCCTTTTCTACTTTTAAACTTCTGATGAATTTAATTTGTTTTAACATTTTTTGACTCCATGATAGATTTAGAGCCTGATCCTGTGTCACATTTCATTCTGATCACAACCAGGATGGTTTGAGACTCACCTTAGTTCCATTTTAAAATGTTATAAGTTTCATTGTTAAGTTGTTATTATTTTAACAGCAGTAATATTTATAAAACTTAAGGCTTTTCCCCTCAGCATTTAGAGTTTTTTCCAGTGTTTGCCACGTCCTTCTAAGTGATTGTACACCAAAGTACTTGTCTGATAAATAAATCAGTCTTATGCTAATCAACCTGTTCATTAAGACAAATGAAGACATCAGCTGGAAAGATTTTTATCAGTTGTGTGATCTTTGCCTCGTGAAGGTGCTGGAAAGTTACAGTAGTTTCAAAGTTATTGGTTTTCACACATTGAAATGCAAATGTATGCATGGAGTGACACCAGAATCTAATCAGATAACCGGCTCTGTTCCATCGTGAAGCTGTGAACTCTTCTTTTAGTGTTCCCGAGTTCACATGTTCGTCCCACACAAACAGGCCGATGCCAGCAGGGGGGAACTCGTGGTAACTGCACAGGGTTGGTTTGGAAATGTGAGTGTTTTAGCTGTTCCTCCCGGCGGAGTCGGCAGCTCTGACGGCTGCTGCTGGAGCCGTGGTGAAGTCAACACCCTCAGACACATTCCAGGTCACAGTCTGGAGGTAAAAATAGCCCCCCTCTTTGTCACCTGACGTCTTTTTGGACGTGGAATCCTGCACAGAGCCCGGAGTCTGGGGTTAGAAAAGTGAAGCTGGAAGCACCTAAAGAGCCATCTGATGCAAATCTAAGAAATACTGCCTGTCAACGCGGAACTCCTTCAGTGCTTTCAATTGGTTTCCATTTTTACTCATCCTAAAGAACCTAAAAAACAACTTTTACTTTAACTGATTAAATAAAATGGTCTCAAAGGTTTAGAGGACGTTAGGCTGAGAAGATGACAGAAGCAAAGATGAAGCTGCTTGGTCTGTTTTTGAGCTGTTGGAAAGATTGTAGACCTGAAATATTCTGTTTGCAGCTGTGATAACTAAAAAATCAAATTTTATAGGCCCATCTTTTATTTAAATGTGTTAAAATTTAACAAAATGAGGTTTAGGTTATTTGTTACAAAATACAAACTAATTCTAAGAGTGTTCTTGTGTTTTATCCTGCAGAAAATTGAAGTAAAAGCAGGCCTGTTGGTCAACCTGTAAGTTTGATTATTCTTTTAAAGTATGTCCTCATTGCCCCACTCCTGTTTGCAGTTTTTCACTCAAGTGTGGAGTCTCTTTGTGCACGGGGCAGCTGGAGCCACAGACAGAATACTTCCGCTTACAGGCAATTTGTATAATTACAGTGGCTCTTATTTCCTAAATAACCACTCAGTGAGAAGGGTTAAAGTGTCGTAATTAAACCATTTTAAGGAAACTTTTTTAACTCGAGGGCTCAGTCATAAAAAGTTCACTTCCTGCAAGCTGCTACAGCGGCCAATCAAATACAAGTGTGCACACTTGTGCTGGAGGAGTTTGTGACATTTTTACATTTGACTTCATGACAAAAAACTCGAATAAGTTAAAAAATCTATTAGTAATCTCAGTCTGCTCCTAAAACTGGACTTGTATCTCCGTGGCATTGTGAATGAGGGAGTTAATTCTGGTTGCTCCTTTTATGAAACAAATAATGAGGTACATGAGTTTTAACACCCTTTAATTGCTGCACATCACAGCGGGACGTCAGATCAGGCGGATGTAACCAAATGAACGAGGTGCATCAGCAGAGCCGCGGCGAGCCGAAGCCGCCGACGCTTTACGGCGTTTTGATGATGATGGCTTCAGCAATTAGGTGAAACATTAAGCAAAGCTTAAGAGGGTCGTAAAGAAACAGATGAAAATCCTAATAAAACAAAGCTAATAAAACATTTTTTTTACACATAATCAAAACTCTACAGTGTAGTTTTGCTGGATCAAATATTAAAATTCAAAATTTAACAAGAATAAAAACTCTTCTGTAATACAGATGCTCGTTGCTCAGCTGGAGTCTGTAAAAGGTTAAATAAAAACTGACTTTTGAGGACATCTGCAATAGATTTTAAAAAGCTGAAACAGAAAAAGTAGGCTGCACAGTCGAGGAGTTGTTACTGCTGCCTTGCTGCAGGAGCGTTCTGGGTTCAGTTCCTGGGTTTAGTTTCTGCATGTCGGGCTGACTGACCTCTCTAAATCTGCCTCATGTGTAAATCAGAGCCACAGACTGAATGTCAGGTCCTGCCGACCTGCTGGAGGTGCACCCTGCCTCTCATCCACTGAATGCTGGAGATCAGCACCAGCTTCTGGTGATCCTGAACAGGATCAAGCATTTACAGGAGGAGCCTGAAAACATCTAAAAACTTCTAAACCCCGGACAACTTGAAATCAAATCATCAACATTCATAATCCACCAAAAGCATGAAAGGGTATAAAAGAAATCCACAAAGTCTCTTCTCAGTGGAACATCTACATACTCAGAGCCTCAGGTTGCAGCCACATTAATCATAACTCAAAGCATGGACTTCAGACCTCTGAAGGTTTGCTGTAACATCTGCCTCAAACTGTCAGCAGCAGGTTCTGCAGGTCCTGCAGGTTCTGCAGATCCTTCATGGGCTGCACTTTTTTGTCTGAAACTTTCAGCAGAAACGAGCAGAATGAGATCTGGAGAAGTGAGATCATTCTGTCCAAACAGCTTCATACACCAACTGCAGAGCTCTGTGCACGCCTCTCTATCAGGACCAGCTTCAACCTTCCAACAGCTGTTTGGGTCAGACGAGCTGTTTCACCTCTCCTGCGTCTGTATGAACCCAGGAAATTGTTTGTCCTCCTTGTATCATCAGAGCGGACATGCAGGGAGACGTGTGATGATCCTGATCCTCCTGTCAGCAGTCACGCTGCTGCAGACAGTGTTTGCATCAATTATGGAGGTGAAAACATGAAAATATTATTAAAATGTCTTTTTTCTGCTTCCTGTCATGTCAGACTTGTAAATATGTGTGAAGCCAACTCTAAGGCTGTAATTATGTCTGAGAAGCTCTTTTCTAAAAGCTGTTAAGTGTCTGAAAACACATTATTAGATTTCACATCAGCCACACTGTTATTTTTGGTAATTAAACTTAAATATAATTGATCAAGTTTAATTAAACTCCTTTAGAATTGATGTATTATTAAGTATCTGTAAACTTTGAATCAGGAAATTCTGCAACACGAATGAATGATGACTGTTTTAACAAGTGGCTCATCATTAATTAATTGCTTTTTAAAGATGCTAAAGGTACTTTATTAAGAAAATGAACAGTCTTGTGGATTTAGACACATTTGATTGAAATGTCTGGAAAGTAGGAGAGACTGAAATGTCACAAGATTGTGCTTTTTTCTGTAATTTTAAGGTGAAATGTTAGAAATGTTCTTTGTTTCTTTGAATTCCACTCAACTGTTTGTTCTGACTAATAATTAGGATATAATAATAATTAGGTCAGGGAATGATATCAGAGAAATTTGGAGGAACTTTGGGAAAGAATCCAAGAATCCAACCAGACTGATAAACTGAGGCAGGTCAGAAATAATTAAACTACAGATGTTGAGAAAAGAAACATGCAGTAATTTTACTGATTCACTGAAAAAAAAAAACATCTACAGTTTAATATTTCTTCATGTTGCTCCTGACAACCTCATGATTATTTACAACATTTTGAAATATATGACCTCAGTAATTATAGGATAGAATTCTCTCATTTTATTAGGAATGGTTCAGGTTGTTTATGTTAAAGATTATAAATAAAGTACAAAACTTTCTTTTTCTTTCTTTCTAGTCAACTTTCAGAGGTAATCATGTATCTGCCTGTGTCTTTGTTTGAATACCTGCTGGTTGTAATTTAGCAAAACTTTCAAAAAGTAATCATTGGCTGTAAATCTACAACTGATTAATAACCAGATTCAAGATGGCCACCACAGCTAGTAGTAGTAGCTGAGAGTCCCCCCACACTGACAGTTTGTTTAAAACTTTAGCATGGAAGGTAAAACACTTTCCTTCATCCTCATTTAGAAAACTTCTGAAGCAAAGACAAAATCTTTATACCTGAATCTTTGGGATTTATTTGTTTTTACAGTGGGAGAACTCCACACAACTCCCCTGACGGAGAAAACAAAACTTTTTGCAGAATGTGCAATAAAATAAAGCCACAACAAGCAGACGGATTTGACCTGGATGGAATCGGAGGCACACTGAAGAAGCAAACTGCGGAGAAACATTTGAATGTTTGGAGCAGATTCTGGTCTCAGAGTTAAAGACGAGCCGTGCTGCCTCCAGCAGACGGAGTTACAGCGAATGATGAAGCATCTGAGCCTGTAAAGGAAATTAGATGAAATAAATCACAGCTCTGTGGTGTCTGACCCCTGGAGCTACGACGGCGTGACGAGGTCTGAGATCAGGTCAGCCTCGTTAGACGTGATGTCAGGAGGAAACGGGAGGCCGTGGCTCCGTGTTGTAAAAGCTGCAGCTCGCGCCCTCACACCACCTCGCACATCTGCTGGCTTGTTGTTGTCATCACAGCATCTGTCCTCTGCTCTCTGTGGATCAGAGCTTTACAGCCAAAAGTTGCACCAAAGTCCTCTGCAGCGCCGACGATCGGAACGCAGAGCAGATGTTTATTTCTGCTAACAATTAGGTTGCTTTTTTATTTTGAGTACATGTTTTCCTGATTTTATTAAATATGTTTGTAATAAGGGCTAAGATTTACTTTTTATTGCGGGTCTGATTTTTGTTATGTTTGAATAATTTTGAAGTATATGAACTTCCTATATTAATTAGTGTTTTTTGACAACATCCAAGTGGTTGCTTTTGCAAATATCAATTTAAAATTAAAGGATCCTTGAAGGGATGCATGCTGTCTGCTGCCTTTCATGCCAACATTTACAGAGCTGCAGCCATGTTGGTTAAACCTTTGAAATGTTTGCAGAATCTCATGCAAAATTATGAAATCTCACATAATCTGTTATGTACTGAAAATGATCTCAGCGCTCAGACTACGAGTTAGGAATGACTCTCAGCTACTATCACACCACATTTTAGCTACATATCTGTAACATTACTTCAGTTAAAGTCATGTGTTTGGTAAGGCTGCTTGGCTGTGGCAGCCATCTTGAATGGGACAGACACCAACAGTTAATCAGGTGTAGATGCACAACTAATTATTACTTCCTGTCATTCAAATTCCTCCAATGGTTCATGAAATATTTTGCTAACGGGACACCACCCCAGTGAGCAGTGATGAGATTTTACTGAAACTCTCAGAAGGTAATCATGGAATGAACATCTACAGCTCATCAACTCTGAGGTAATCTTAATCAAGATGGCTGCTTAGTAACACTGAGGTAGTAGCTGAGAGTCATTCCCAACAGACATTTTACTTTAACTCGTCTCAAAGATGCAGTTTCAAGCTTCACATCTGCAGAATTCAAAAGGTGAATTATCTAAACAGCCCGAGGAAGTTTCTATAAATATTTCTTGCGTCCGGCGGCCAGCTGCGACCTTACCGGGGAGAAGCAGTCACCCAAAACTAAAGCTGTAAAGCTTTAATGACGGGCTCCCTGTGCACATCTCCGACACATCCGTTACAATCCACAGCAGGATGCAAACAACAACAACAACAACTAAACAATCTGAATCTGATGAGGCGTTTCAAATGTTTCAGTTGGAATCAGCATCTATGTGGGACAGCAGCATTAAAATTGTAAAAACAAAACTTTAAAACATGGTTTTTAAAGCTCATTCATTTTGCATCAACAGCAATTACAGCAGATTTAAACCCAGACTCCGAGCAGAAACATTTAAATGCTGATTTACTCTGTGACCTTTTATATTTATTGTAATGGAGGAACTCATTTACCCCGTTTCCAAAACGGAATAATACTGGTTTAGTGTGTAAATTTGTTCATATTCTACAGTTTGTTTTAAATTTCACCAAATTTTATTTCAGTATGTAGTAATTTACCTAATTCAAACTTTATTTATTCTGTTTACAACAAGCTGATTTTGTTCTGAGTGTTTTTCATTAAAGTATTTTTATTTTGAGGAACAGAAACTTTATTTACTCAAAGTTTGTTTGTACAAACAAACAACCCAACTTAAAGTTTCAGTTAGGATGTGTAAAAATCACCATTTTTGTTTTTGTGTTGTGCCGTTGGCTTTGAGCCTTACAGAAATAACACATTTTTATATAAATTATGATTATAATAACATAAGCAGGTTTCAGAATCACACAGTAAACATGTTTAGTTCATAATGTAAAGCTGAGGAACAGGGTAAATTAAAGGGCTAGCATTCAGCTTCAAGCCAGAGTTTTAAACTAAAATCAAACAACAGGAAGAGGAAGAGCACTTCCTGGATTAATGTGTCTGAATGCGTTTTTTTGACGTGATAAACACAAACTTCTGTGTCAGGAAACTAAAATGTCTTATTTCTACAGCAGCCCTCTGGACCAGTAAACTCTGTTTCCAACACATTGAACCAGAACCGTGTTGTTCAGGAATCAAACAGATTCGAGTCAAACACGGAGTCCTTTTAAAGAAACGGTGGCTCCTCAGGAGCTGCACCTGCAGGGAATCTGCAATCAGCAGGACTCCGCCTCTGAGGCTTCATCAAACACTCAGTTTGGTTTTAAACCCCAACAATTATTTTCATGGGATATTTAACTTCACAAAATAAACTGGTTCCCAGTCATCTTCATATAAATAACCAATAAATGGATTTTCTTTTTAATCTGCAGGCCTAATTGAAGCTCTGCAGGCTTTAGAGGTGGAGTCCTGCTGATGTCAGATTAACTGCAGGTGCAGAACTAATGATGGACCGCTCCTTTAAAAGGACTTCATGCTTGGTTCAAACCTGTTTGACTCTCTGGGGAAGGCATGTGGGGCTGATTAGTTTTTACTGGAAAAAACAAAGACATTTTAATCATTTGAAGGGGTTTCTTGACGATCTTATGTTGAGAAATGATGGAGTTGTAGTTGTTTTGGTCAATTCTTGAAAATATAAACTCACACAATCTGAGTCTGTGTTGGGAATAACTCTCAGATACGACCACATCATATTTTACCTTAATATCTGCAGAACTGACTAAATTACAGCCAACCTGTTTCTCCATACATGCTGTCCGATAAGATCTTTAAAATAAAAAGATTTAAATGATTTTATGATGGTGGATTCATGTCTTCCAAAACTAATCATCGCAGCAGTCTGTGTGTTTGCTCATGTTTCTATAAATCTGATCATCAACTCTTGACCACCTTCTGCACGAGCAGAGATTTACATAAAAACCTCTGCTGACTAAGAGCTTCAGGCCTCAATCAGACACAACTCCAGTGACGTGTGGAGATGAGAATGAAAGTCAAAGAAGAATCATGAGATTATTTAACGAGTAAATCCCATCAGTCGGTGGCGTTTCCGTGTCAGACCCAACTTCCTGTTGTTTTCCAGCTGTCAGAATCAGCACAACACTTGGGTGTGAGTGACACCACCCGCATTCACAAGCCTTAAATCTGATCCAAACCTGAGGCGAGGAAGATGTAAATATGAAAGAATTCAGGATAAAGTGTTCTCCTGTTCCTCTGCAGCAAATTAGGTTTAAAATTACTGTCGATGCACAAAGCATTAGCTGATAATTCAAAACAAATATTAACCAATTTCTTACTGAAAAGCCTGTCAAAACTCGTAGTTGTATTTGATGTAAAAGGTTTGTTTGCAAGAAGCAAGACTTAAAGCATTTTTTCTGCTGGATGCCAGCAGGGGGCAGTAATCTGCTGAGAAACAGCTCGCAGCTACAAAGGAATAATAGAAGAAAAATACAGAAATAGTTGGGATATGCTCAGAAAACGAGATTTAGTGTTGCCAGATGTACAATAATTATCGTATTTATGGGATAGTTTAAGGGTCTACACAATATACCAGAAATAGTTTTTAAAAAACCCAAATATACGATACTTTTAGCCTTTCTGTGCACCATAAAAACTTTTTTCACATGAACACCCATACATCATACTACTACCCAGACCATGTGCTCACAACCTTCCCACCCTCCTGTGCCAGTTTGCCAATCACAACACACATTATTTATTGTTTTTGTTTTTTTGTATGGCTAAGACTGTATTTTTTATGAATCACAACTATATATCTATATATACAGCTCCATTTTATAAAATTTAACCTTTGATTGTGACACTTTATGTTTAGATAATCTTTTATTTGGATTCTGTGACGCTCAGAGGTGCCAGTAAAGGACAGAGATTTCAGAAATGCAGACTTATTGATGGATCTGGATGACATTTTGAGTTCATCACATTCCCAGTCTTCTATGGATTACTCCTCCGCCTCCTGATCGACTGATCAATGGAAGCAGTCGGAGTCATTCAAATTGATTGCCAGCTGGACACAGCTTGTAGTTTCAGAGTTTAATTTGGCGGGTTCGGGCAGCAAGCCAGCGATGCTAAACACAAAGCTGTCCTGCTCCTCCTCCTCCTCCTCCTCCTCCTCATTTCTGATTTCACGGTGAGCTGAGCACCGGTCTCTGAATCAGCGCTGACAGTATCTGTTTGTTCAAATGTAAACAATTACAGATTTAATTCTGTTGCCAGAATATTTCAGCAGGTTCTCAGGTGTTGTTTTTGTGCAGATGGAATGAAGGTGTGCGGATTAATACCAGTATGCTGTCAGTTCTGTGCAGATCTGCTGACAGCGACGTGATGAAGGCTAACAGCACTTCAGTGATGATGTGTGTCAGAAGAGACAGATAAGAGAGAGGAGGGAAGAAATGTTGGAACTGAGCAGAGAAGGGAAGGGGAGAGTGGTTAAAAAGAGTTGGAGAGTCATTGAAAAAAGGGGAAATGGAACACCTGAGAGAAAAGGTGAACAGAAGAGTCTTAAAAAGATGAATCAAACGGAAAGGAGAAGAAATGGAAAGGCAGGAGGTGAATTGAAAGGAGACTTGGGGAGATGGAGAACCTGAAGGAACAAAGGAAAGACGGGAAGGACAAAAGATGAGAGGACAGGAAGGAAGGGGTGGATATCTGAGGATGAGGCGAAACAAATACATGAAACAGGCGAACAGTTCAGTTTTCTGCCTTCGGCTTGTTGTTTTCCACTCTGGGATTTCAGGAGAATTGTCTGGAACATTTAGGATAACTGAGGGCTGCACAATATATCCCAAATTTATGGTCATCGCAAATCAATAAAGCAAAGAACTGCAAGAAAAGCAGTTATGTTTCAACCGTTTATTCACGTTTTGTTATTTGGACAATCCAAAGAACTCACTGGCCTTGATGCCCACACTTGGTTTAGACGGGAGAGAAAATGTGAGTTTATCACAACTGATGTCGCTACTGCAATCTTAAACAAAAATACCACACATTGTAAGCTTTTAATATTTTACAGCCCTATAAAAATATGAACTTTTAGTCTTTAAAAATGAATAATCTGAGTTGCAGATTTCTAATATTTTCTGAACCTCTGCCAGTCTTCAAACCCTGATTATTGTGATTCTGAAAGATTTATTTCAAGTTTACCAACAGTCTTAACATGTAGTTTATAAAAACATGAGAAGCAGCTTCAAACATCTGTTGATTAGACTGAAAACAGTTGTGTAGCTTTTTATGAATTTGGTGTTTAACCTTCATTCGTTCCAACTTCTGGAAAAAAAAAACATTTTGACTTTTTTATGAGGGGTGATCCAAAGTTGAGTTGGGGATGAAAACAAAAATTAGAAATTAGTAGTAGGTGTGAAAGTTCCTCTGAGATACTCTTTTGCATGAAGCATTTAAGTGAGATTTTATTTTTTAAAAAGCAGCTGGATCCAGGAGAAGTTCTGATCTTAGGAAGAAATTTCACATCTGCCAAATTCTCTGCTTTTTATGAGCTTTGATTTTAAAGATGTGATCACACAACAGGTGTGCAGCTCACACATCTTATCAGTAAAAAGTGCATAAATTTGTTAGTAATACCTGAACACACAAATGTTACTGGTGTACAAGTTTCCACGCTCACCTCTGCTTCTTGTGCTTTTATTTTTGGTGTTTATGGATCAGATCTTAATGTTTTAGTCAGAATTTTTAAGGAAACGCTTCTTTAAATCATAGGTGGAAATGTGAGCTGGAGAATGAGGGTAACTTTTTGCCCATGTCCGCCGCTGTACAACCTCCCGTTAATCTCCATTTACACAGATTGGGTCAAGTGCTTCACTAAGTGCCTCTTCATTTGAGCTTTCAGGGCAGAGATGTCGAGAAGCTGCATGACCTTTCAAAAGAACGTCCATCTGAGATTTATTTAACAGAAAAAGCAGGTTTGGTGAAATAATTTTGCTCAAACTTAAGCCTCACAACAAGCCCGACATGAAAAGAACTGATCAATATGCAGATATTGTCACACGAACCAATTAGCAGGTGAGAAGCTTTGATGAGCGCTTTTACTTCAGATGCAGAAACGTGCTGCAGAGTTCCAGATAACAATTAGAGTTGGTTTAATTTGGCATGCATGTGTGATTGCTCATGATGATTTGCTATTTTCATGCTCCGAGGTGTTTGTGAAGATTCACAATCAGGATGGGATTACAGAGCACATGTAACAAATTTATTACAGCGGCTGAAATCTAAATACTGGGACAGGAGTTTGAACTGTGAGCTGGATCACCTGCAGCTCTCAGCTGCTCAAAATGTTTCCTGCAGCAGAGAGGAGGGAAAGTTTAAAGGCTGCAGATCCAGAAAAGCTGAAGTGAGCAGATGAAGCAGCATCATTTTGATATAAAACACTTCAATAATTAAATCATATTAGTTACTAATTTACAGCAATGAAATTTTATTTTAAAAAGTTTTCTTGTCATAGGAGTTGATTTTATGTAGTTTTCTTTGTTAAAAGAACATCACAGGAAACAAGTTGGTGAAGAAAGATTTCTTCCTAATCTCTTGATTAATTGCTGAGCCAACTGAGGTTAATCTGAGCTGATGCTGCTGTCGAACACCTGGACAACATCTGTACCTGCTTTCCTGAGTTTCCTGTTCCTGAACACGGACACGATGACCAGCAGGTTCCCGATAACATCCACTACGATGGTGGTGATGAGGACGCCGGCCAGCACGGTGGCCACCCAGGGGAAGGCGTGGTGCTGCTGGCCCGGGGCCCCCTCCTGCCCCCCCGCCGGCGTGGAGTTGCGGGGCTCCAGGGTCCCTTCCACCATGGAGGGCTCATGGTCCTCCAAGGACATCAGTTGCGGGAGGTGCCGCGGGTCGACGAGTCGCATCGGGTCGGGTCCATTCAGCATGACGCGCGGGGGTCAGAGCTTCAAGCCGCGCGCATGGCTGCGCGCACGGATCCGAGGCGGCTTGTCCTTTAAGCGCCGAGGTGTCCAAAGAAGACGGCATGGCAGGACATTTTACAGGCAGGGGCCATTCAGTGTGTCGACCTCAGGGAGGGAACCTGCGCGTGACAGCCGGCTCTGAGGCTTCATTCATAAATCCTGATCCTGATCCGGGTTCAGATGTGCGCTCTGCCTGCTTCATTCAGCAAACTGCTTCATCTCAGCATCTGAGTCCGCCTGCAGGTTTTACGCGCCTTTAAGCGTCCAACCACATCCGCGCTTTCTCTCCTCTTCATCTCTCTCCGCGCGCTGATGCTCGTGAGTGCGCACGTGCTTCTGATATTTAGCGTCATCCTGAGGGGGAAGCGTTTCCCACAGACAGGTAAACACAAAGCATCTAAACACCTGAAATCTGATGCAAACATTCACTTTCAGAAAAAGCTGAAAAACATGAATGAGCAGCAGTTACAGAACTTATTGACAAAATCATATTCTAACAAAATATTTACTTTTAAAACCATATTTTTTATTTAACCTTCATTTATAAACGTTCTCCTCTTCCACAGAGTCCTGGTCAAGATAAATACAAACCAAGAATAATCCTATAAAAGTCTCAATACAAGACAGCTGAAGCTGAACTGTTTGGCCATGATAACAATCGTTTCATTTTCAGGGAAAAAGGTTGAAATTTGTAAATCTGAGGACACCATCCCAACTGTGAAGTACGGGGGTGGCAGCATCATGCTGTGGGGTGTTTTGCTGCTGGAGGGATTGGTGCTCTTCACCACACAGATGGCTTCATGAGGAAAGAACATTTTATATCTTTTTTCAGAACTGCATGAAGCTCTAGTGTAAAAACAGTAAAGTTGAGTGATACGAGTTTGAGCTTCTTTGTCCCTGAACATACGACATTAAGTGGAAAAGATGTTTTCCAAACAATACTTTTTACCCCTGGTTACAAATTAATCTGAGGGCTAAAAAGAAAATATTTAAAGCATTTTATTCCTCATATCCCCAGTCTGTTTAGTGGTGCTTTGTTTTCTGTTTTACCTGAGGCACGCCTCGCATTCCTCCAACATGTAGAGAAACTCACTCCATGTTTTATCACCTTTTATTTCCTAAAACACGTCCCCTCCAGAGCTGCAGACATAAATAATCAGCCTTTAGCTGCAGAGTGTGGGCTCGACTGTGTGTTAAGTGGCCGTGATGACATATTAGATTAAAAATATCATAGATTACAAAGACTACTGTTAACTCACTGCTGAGTGCTTCAGACACACAGGGATAAGATATTTGTCTCTCGGGTGACAGCAGGCACTTAAAGTTAATGTGGCTTTTTATTTAAAACTGCTCTTTACTGTAATCTCCTCTTAAAGAAGGCAAGAAAGTCACTTTGATCCCAAACTACCTTGTTTTGATGAATTATTCTGTCGTCACCTGTTACCGCTGACTTTCATCATCTCCGTCTGAACCATATGAGGATGACTACGCAGGTTTATTGGACTTTTACTTGATGCTGTTTTGATTTCCTGGATTTGTCTATAATGCCACAGAGATCCCTGTTTTCTGCGTTAGACCAGAAAGACAAATGGATAAGGAAAGTTTGGAAACTTTGTGTTGAATAGTAACAGTCCCTGGTTGGGGTTTAAATAAGAAAATGTAATAATTCATATTTCGTCCCTGAAGAGGAGCCATGACAGCAAACTATAACTTCTGTAAACATCTGGGAATGTAGGATCCATAAGTCCAAACGTCATGCAGTTATGACAGATAACTGATGCAGCCATGGTAAAGCATGTTGCTTTAACTTCTTCATATTTGCAGGAAATTAAGTTTTTTTATTTTAGCACAGAGGAGTGACTGTCACAGCTTTTGGATGATGGATGTGAAAACAAAGGTTTGGCCTCATCCACCTGATTTTGATGAAGATGCATCAGTTTTTTATTTGATTCTGAGCCTCTGAACTCCCAAAAGATTAGCTTCCCACAAGATTGTAACTTAGTCCCACATATAATTTTCTTTGGTGCAGATGATATAAATTATTCATCTTCTGGTGCTCAAAGGGGTTTCTAGGGTTGGCTAAAAGTTTGTTTTTAACTGGCGTTCTTGGCCAGAGACATGTGTTTGTGCCACTGGGTGTTGTGAAACTTCACTGATAAATCACTGATATCATATTAATCTCTTTTCCTTTTTCTAATTTCATTTGTCTAATCTCTGCAGCAAAGATAAAATATGTCCAAAAATACTAATAAAGATTAAAAACCGTGTGAATAAAATCCATAAATACAGCCAGCACGTAGTTTAATCTAAAGCAGGTACATGCAAATAATTTGTGACAAACTGCAAATAATTTAGAGTTTGTATCTAATAAAAATAGAACAAATTCATTGTTTATCATTTTAACAATGACACTTTTATTGCTTAAAATAAAATAGTAAGATAAGTTGTTTGTTATTCGAGAAAGTCCTTCAGAATTTAAGTTCTCTGTAATGTAAGAAAATGTTTAAAATTTATCTCTAGAAGCTTTTAGTTGTTAGTGGAAATAAAAAAGGAGCTGAAATGCAATAAAAAGTCATCAATGAGGCCTTCCATAATGACCTTTAACCTCTTTAGATAAGTTGACAACCTGACCTCGCAGCCAGTTTAGTATTTTAGTAACAGATATCCCATATTTCTAATAAAACAGGGTTTAATATGCTTAATAACTAATAAAATGCAGAATGAGTTAATGGCACTGTTTCCTTTTTAGCTGATTTTCTTCTTAAACTTGATCACATGACCAATCCTAAACCATAAACAACAACACTGTTTTATTTTTATTTTTTTGCAGCAAACTTAAACTACAAGTGTTTTAAAATTTATTGGTAATCATAATAAAAATATGAGAAACACCAGGCATCAGATTCTTGGGATGTTTCCTGACTTCCTTGTTCTGAAGGCTGTCTTGTTGAAACTTTTCCTTAGTGAAGTTTCAGATAAAAAGCTCAAGCAACAATAGAAATAGCTTTTATCTTTTTACCTGAACAGAACCTTAAATAGCCCAGAGATTTAGGAGACCTATAAATAACTCCACAGCACCTGGGATGGAGGACAAAACGAGGAGCTAGATGTGGACCACCGGCATCGGTCCGATGAAGAGGCAGGAACTGGGTAGAAAAAGACAAGATGGCGCCTGAAGAATCTGAATCATTTATTTCCACATGAAATGTAACATTTCATCCAAGCAGGGCAAAGAGCTCCCGTCTCACTCATCTGACGTGCACTTTGTTGGAGCCTGAAACTCACGTCTCTGCCGTGAATAATGAGTGTGTGTGTGAGCATGAACACACAGCTGAAATCTGAAAACACACCTGTGTTTCTGTGGGATGCTTGATCAAACACAGTGAAGCGTGTTTTATTGCTGTAAACTGGAAGCTCCATCAGTGAAGAAAAGCTGGTTGTTTCTGAACATATTCCATCTCTCCATGCATCACGCATAAATCAGCCCGTCACTGATTTCAGCGCACGTTCACAGCCAGCGTACCCGTGGAGGTTTATTTGGACCCTAAAGGCATTCTCTCCCTGAGCCGAGTCTGAAAAGGAGAAAAGGAGGAATTGATATGATGGGCAGCAGTCGGACACGATGGTGGAAATGTTCATTTTATTTGACTAAAGAGAAAAATATTTGGATTCTTATTCTAAAGTTTTGTTTCTTCTCAGTCAATAAAGGAAAAAAGTTGTTTCTTTCATCTCTGGATGTTTTTTATTTTCACTTTATTTAGAAAAACTCTGGGTGCCAGGTTTAGTTGGTGTTGAGCACTTTGAAAGCATTAGAATAATAAAAGACTGCTTCCTAACATGCAGATACTAAGTGGAGGTTAGTGATTGTCTCATCTGTATTTCTTTTTATTTACTTTAGCTAAATGTTTTATGACAGATTATAGAGACCCAAGTGTTCACAAGCCAAAATGTAAAATTATCCTGAGGCTTTTTGTCTGTAAGTTTATTTGTTCAGTTTATTAGTCGCTCTCTTCCTTGATTCAGATATTTATTCTGAGTTCGGCTCGTTCCAGCTGACGTTTTCTCCCGGTGGTGCTGATCATTTCTTCCCTCAGGTTTCCCGGGTCCAGTTTTTTTTACACACCTGCAGCGTCACCCTCTCAGGATGAACCGGCGCTGTGGAGGTCGACGGTTCTCTTCCTGACATCTTGACTGATTCTTTTCATTTTTCACAGGATGTCACAGAAGTAAAGCAGCTTTTGGTCGTCCTAAAATATGCTACTTGTATGGAAGCTGTAAGAAAAGAAGAATAAAGTTGTAGTAGAGACTAGAAAACACCATAAATAAGTCAAATATGTCACATTGTTACATATCTTAACCCACTCCTTTATCTGGACTTGGGAAAATGGACCTAAAGTCAAAGAAAAAAGTTAGTTTTTTATTTAGTTATGGTTTAGTTCTCTAGTCTGGTTTATTTATACTCATTATTTACAAGTTGTATAACTTTGCCTGAACCAGTGTTGGATTAAGCGGCTGCAGTCTTAGATGAGATTTATTAGCAGTTTGGACGCAGAGGGGTGACGCTGCGCCGGGCCCACAGCAGAACCTGCTGCTTGTTGACAAGATAAAGAACATTACATGCTTTTATAGCAGACTTTAAGTCTCCAGTAACACCAGAAACAAGTTTCTAGATCTGTTGCTTTTGTGAGGAAAACAAAGTCACTAGCGGGGTCTGAATACTCGCTAACTTTAGCCACAAAGTCACAAAACACCTGCTTTTTATCTGCTCATCAGCCAGCTGCTCTCTCTCTACAATCACACCTCAGTGTTTATATAATCCTCCTGCTTTCGTTGACATTTGTTGGATCCTGCTGTTTGTTAGCTCCTGGTGGTTCTGCTCATCCAGCCTCTGCTTCCTCCTTGGTATGTTTTTGTTGCTGCCTTGTTTATGTTCTCTGTCCTCATCACGCCAACCTGATATCCTTAAAACCTTTGCTGCTGGATTCTTCAGCTCTTTCAACAGGAGCAATGAAAAGTTGAAGTTGACTAAAGTGACCTTTTTTGCAGAAATGCTATAACTGTTCTTTAAATCTCAAATGTTTTTTTCCCCTAAGTTTAAATAATAACAGTCTGATTAGCTGCCATGTTTGAAACAAACAAACAAATGTTGATTAAAAGCCCAGCCTTCCAGAGCTCTCACATGAGGGGGAAAAACAACATTTTAGGATATTTTTATTTATGCTCCCTGAAAATAAATGACAGAAAGCAACAAAGTATGAAATTATTGGTTATGAAAGCCTTCATTTGTGCCTCTCTGAGTTTGGATTTGGCTCTTTTCTTAGAACGCACCAATCCACAGTCCCAGATTTCTGCTCCAATCAGTGTTCCCGAAGGACAGCAAAACATACGGGCAACTAATTGCAACCCTGTTATGCAGAAACATACGATGGAAGCGCTGGAAATTCTTCCCACCATTTGCACCGCTTGGCATTTTTTCATTTGAATTAATGAGGTGCAGATTTTGAATCCAGTTCTTGCATCCAGATGGTGTTAGGGGCACAAGGAGCCAGTCTGTAATCAAAAGCCAATGATTCCTTCATTTTCCATACCTGCTTTATCCTGCTCAGGGTCACTGGAGCCCGTCCAGGGCGTACCGGCTCCTTGGATATCTGCAGGAGGAGGCGGGGTCAATCCAGGACAGACAGCCGGTCCAGCATGGAGTCACATCCATGCATATTTACTAACATTAATATAGACTCTCTGCAAACCTGCAGCCAAGATCTGGAGAGGCTGGGAGGCGACAGGGTTAACCACTTTTCCCTAAGAGCCCAAAAGGTCAAAGTTGAGAGGAGGCGTTTTTGGGTGTTGGTTCAAACAAACTGGCCTGTGTGGTGTTTGTTGGTCCACAGTGGACTTTGACTGTATTTTTATGTAATTCAGGACATTTTTGCTGCAGTAAATCCCTTGTTGTTTCCATTGTTTTCAGTGCTATAGCCACAAAACAATGAGGTGCATTTTAGACCAATATTCCCAGAAATATCTGCAGCTAGAGTATTGAGCTGTGAATTAGGTTTTTATTTTCCACCTTTGACTCTTTCCCTTTTATTCCCTCCGGGGTTGTTACTGTTCAATGGCTGTGTTGTTTTCCAAATATTCGATGAAGCCCTGCAGTGAAGCTCTGATTTAAATCGCATGTGTGTGCAGGTATACACGTGCTCCGATAGTTACACGCCACTCTGAGGCTCTTTGGTCACATCAGGGATTTGTATCCAGGAACCAGAGCAGTCCAGGTTTATGAACAATCATTTTCAAACACCTAAAAGACACTTTTTATATCTGGGTTGAGATGAGCAGAACCAATATCTGCATATTCATGACAGTCATCATTTTATAAATTATTCATCTTTGGTTTTAAAAAAAACATATAATCAGGTGTGTGGATTTTTTTAATCCTTCATTGCCACACCAGGCACGTGTACGTACTTATCCCTCTGTAATAAAACTCAAGGAAAAACATGAATGAGTAATGAATAGATGTGAGAAGTCCTGCAGCATTCAGAGTCACCTTATCACATGTCCGGCAGTGATCTGCACCAATAAATGAGCAGAAAGTAGTTTTGTTTTACTTTTGGAGCTGTTTGAAAGTCTCACGGTGGTTCACATCTCCATATGACTTTGCATTTTCACGTGACGTAAATTAACATTTTTTCCAGCCGTTTTTTCTTGCTGGTAATAACCAGCAGTTAACACATATTTTTATTTATGCAGAGGAGAGTTTATGCCCACCGGAGAAACATTGAGCTCATTATATTTACTCCTCTTTACCTTTTAGTTTTGGTCTCCAAGGGAAACACCTGTCTCTCTTTAGCTAAAAAATGCTCCATGGTGTTCACCTGTTCGTCTCTAACTGCCTTCCTGCTGTTCGGTGCTCGCAAGCCTTTTGTTCAGAGGGGGGGTCTTTGTATGAAGCTTCCTGCTGTGGCTGAAAATGATGCTGCGAGCGGCTGATCAATGAGCTGAAACGTGGTTTAATGCTCGCTCGATTTTTAGATGAGTCACTTGAAACGGGGCTGAAAAACATTTATCATAAACTTTTCTGCTGCTTGATGCCGTTAATGTTTTATCCTTCTGTTTATTTTTTGAAATATCACTTCTGTGATATGATTATTACAACCCCAACTCTGAAAAAGTTGAGAAATAGTGTTAAATGTAAACAAAATGCAATGATTTGCAAATCTTATAAACTTATATTTTACTCACAACAGAACACAGGAAACATACTCGATGCTGAAACTAAGAAATTGTACAAATTTTGGAAAGACAAGACCACTTTGACATTTCTGAAGGCAACAAAAGTTAGAGTCAAGTTTCCCACTGTGAAGCATCCCCTCTTCTTTTAAAAACTGTCTGTAAAAGTTTAGGAAGGTCCAGTTTGGGTTCTACACACAGACAGTTTCCATTAAGCTGACGACCAAAAGATATTTTAGATGCAATCATACAGAGAAAGCATTAAAAAACTCCAGCTCTTTAATATGAAGAACCCTCAGTTTAAAGGGCTGAGATGTAAAAGAACTAATGACCATAACCATAAATAAAGTTTAAATATTTAATACTTTGTTGGGGATCCTTTGAAGCTCATGGAGATCAAAGAAAGTTTGGTCCTTTGTGAAGTTCTGTCAGATCTGTTTGATCAGCCCGAGATCAGATGAGTCATTCCAGATTATTTCATTTACTTAAAAAAATCCTGAGGTGCTGTTGCAGTTTTTTTATTATCCATTTAAACTATTAATTATTTTACTGTATTATTTTTCACTTCAGAGCTGCTTCTGTCTTTTTAACATGATGAATCAACACCAGATTATTGGAAGCTATCACACAGTTTCAGTGGGTTTTATGTTCAGATCTGGCTTTTTAAGATGTTTTTCAGCAAAGTTTGCCTGACCTTTATGAATGCTTTCACTTTGTATTTGCTTTTTAAAGTCTTCTCTTGTAGATAAAGAAATGTCTACTTCCTGGAGAGGGAAACCTTTATTGTAGGAACATAGAACCATAAATTCTGTACCTGTTATGTTCCCTGTAGGTACAGTAACAACTTCATGTTACAGCTTGGTCCCCATAGATACCAGCTGTGTAACAGATACGTATCCATAAGTACCCAGTACATACTTTGTGAGTACAGGATAAAACATCACTTCATAACAGCCCATATTCACAAGGAACATACTTAGTATGCAGGCTGTGAGTTTCAAGTAAAAAGTCACCTCATAATACAGCCTGGTGTCTGTAGGTATTAGAAATGTACACAAGTACATACAGGTATGCACCCAGTAAGTACTAAGTATATACCCTGTAATAACTCGGTAAATACCAGGCAAGTCTGTAAGTATTTACCTTGTAAATACAGAGTAAAATGTCACTTTATAATGCAACCCAGTCCCCCTAGGTACCAGGGTACACAGTAAATACACAGTAAATACACAGTAAGTACACAGTTAGTGTGTACCAAGTATGCACCTGGCTGTATTATGTATTGCTACCAATTTTAGCACTTTTTTCTGTTAAAGATGTTATGGTAAATGCTTTAAAGTTGCACAAAACCCATATTTTCTTTAAATAAACCAACATTTATGACATGGAGGTTCTGAAACTAACTGCAACAACTCATTAACAAAAAGAGACACACCTGCTCATGTTTACCTTCCTGCTGTCCTGTTAGAAACAATAAACTCAAACTTCTCAGGAAGAGTAGAAATGGTCACCCTGCAGGATATGGATCAATATCATCCATCTGTTGGGATTAATAACAACTAAAATGTGATAATCTGTGGTAAGTTTGGATCTATGTTAGCACTCAATGAGCTGAAGGCAGATGGAAAAATATTCAGCTTGTTGTTGTTTTTTATGTTTATATGAATTAAAAAAAATGTTCAGGAGTTTGGCTTTGATTTAAAAACAGCATCTTGTAGTTTTACAGCCTGAATATGGTGTTTTACTTGCACTGAGATCACCTTTAATAATCCAGATCAAAGCAACGGGTTTCGAATGTTACCGCCCATGTTTGAATCAATTCCAGATATTTTACTTGAGAAAAAATCTGCACCTGTCCATGAAATAACTTTAAATTATCACTAATTTCTAAGCTTTTCTCTTCAAGTTTGTCAGCAAAAAGCCTTTAATGAAAGAAGTCAAAATATTTCTTTTTTCCCCACTTAGTGTTGATTATTCTTTGAGGTAAAACCTTGTCAGTACTTGTGGATTTAATATGCTCAGGTTAGAAAAGCCCACCACGTTCCTTCATCTCGTTTTAAACTCTGCGCTTCTTCAGCTGCTGCAAACGAGGAGCCAAAAACCTTTTTACATGTCAGCTGTCAGAAGACTGGAAGTGGATATTCTGTGTCACTGTAAACAGAACTCAACCAGCTGGTTTTAACACGGCAGCAGTAAATTATAAATGTACACATGTAATACAAACAGGCCGAACAAAGGAAGCACTGAAGCACCCAAAACAGCAAAAATGTTTTTATTTTGGGATTGAACCAAGAAGTTTGGTCACCTGTAAGATATCAGTAATGGATTAGGCATAAATCACACTTCAAATATGATGTTTTGGGTAATAAAAACTAGGTTCTACAAATTACAGGTTATTATTTTTTGTTTCATACAAACTTTTAGTTTTAATTTCTGCTGTTTAGCTCACAAAATACATGAAAAACACGACGTTCTTAAACTGATCTTTTTGGAAAAAAAATTGGCTCTTTGATCAAGATTTAGGACAATTAAGAATCTGCAGCTTCAAAGTAAGAATAAAAAGAAAATAAACATCTTTGTGTATATTCTAGTACCCATCACAATGAGAATATTTTCTCATTTATAAGTTAAATGATCTCAAACTCTTTGTATGAATTTGCTGTGGTGGTAATGGGGTAAAAATGAACACAAACTCAGACACATATTTGGTCATTTTTGTCACGATCGGTGGAGATGACGGAGACAAACCCGGTGTGCAGATTCATCTTAAAGAAAACTAATTTATTTAACTAAAGAACAAACCAAAACAAAAGCTGACGGGGCAGCAAACAAATAGAAACATAAACTAAATCAAAACTAAGTAGAAAGTGAACATAAACAAGCGCAGGAACAGGAACAGGAACAGAACCAGGAACCAGGAACAAGACGGAAACATGTAACAAACAACAGACAAACAACAGACTAACAGCAAACAAACATCAAACAATGGACCAGTGAGGTATGGGAAGAATGACCGGGCTTTTAAGACTGGGGATAATGAGGTGAATGGGAACAGGTGCAATGATTACTGAGTCGGGACAGGTGAAGATGGGCGTGGCTGACAGAGAAGTGAATGACTGAGGGAGAGTGAAAATGAACATGAGACAGAATGAAAAGCAAATACAACCAAATAACACAAAAGAAACCACAAAAAACAAAGAACTAAAATCAAAATAAAACAAAAACAAAACCCAGAAAAAAGCCAAATCACCACAATTTTCAGTTTTTGACACTCAGTTATATGCTTTCTGTCACATAAACAGCATTTTTATTTTATTAATTTGTGCCGTTTATAACAGTTTGTTTATGACGTTCATATTAACTTTAAAACTGTTGCTTGAAATTGATTTTGAACATCTAGAATGACAAAAAAAGAGTAACTGTGTGAATATTTCCAGCCTGATTTGTATATTTGAGGGTAGTAAACATTTTTCTGCTGCGATCTGAAGCAGCTCGGGCGCACAGCGGGTTGCTATATTTGCCAAGCAGTAAACATTCAAGGCCTGGGGTCTCAGTGGAGGAGGCTTTTATTTTTCTTGTTTAGTGGAATAGCCTGATATAATTCCTCTGTGCTGCAGAGTCTAAAAACTGTTGGACTTGGCTTTCCTTTCATAAACATTACATCGTGAAGCACAAAATGTTGAGGGAAGCAGCACAAGCGGCTCCGGACCGAAGTCCCAGGCAAACGGACTTCTTTCTTCTTCCAGGTTTCCAGGGAGCCGGTTTCCAGCAGAACTTGGGCGAGAGGCTGGGGACATCCTGGACAGGTCCAAAGCTCATCAGAGGACCACACAGAAACAACCACTCACACTTTTTCTTGCACCTAGTGACATTTTATCACAGCCAGTCAACCAAACATGGATGTTTTTAGACTGTGGGAGGAAACTGGAGCACTGAAGGGATTTGGTTACAATGTGTGGGTGAAATATAAATATATATGGAGTAGTGTAGATGTGCTAAAAACACTGTTAACTTTCTTTACCTGCTCCTTTGTTCAGGCTCACGGGGAGCTGGCGTCTGTCTCTGGCGGCCATTGTGTGAGACACAGAGGACACCCTGGACGGATCACAAGTCCCTCGCAGGGCCACATGGAGACAAAAAAACATTCACCCTCTCACTCACACCTGGGGACAGTTTTAGATTCATCAGTTAGTCCAACATGAATGTTTTTGGTCTGTGGAAAGAAATCAAATTAAAGCCGGAGAAAACCTACTTGTGCAAAAGGAGAACATGTAAACTCCACACACACTCCGACCTCTGCTCTGTCGGGACAGTGCTCACAAAACACAAATACACACACACACACACACACACACACTCACCTACACACACATGCACGCAGAAAAACGCTTGTTGTAAGTAAATAACAGAGATGACACCTAAGGTACTGAAATAATTAAAGCTGTTTGAGGTCTCATCAAATATCATTCACACAGATGCTTACAGAACACTAAAACACACGAAAACCCAGCAGATCCACAACACACACACACACACACACACACACACACACACACACACACACACACACTAGATGTCTGATCATTAGTCTTCCAGGCGGAACCAATAAAAATACTTGTAACAAGGCTTGATAGAAGTGTGTAATAATGTGTTTACTTGTATTTCATTTATAAAAAGATGTAAACTTGAAACAAGTATCTGAAATATAACAACACATAAACAGACTTCACTACTGCAGCAATTATGAGTCTAATCTAAAATATCAGTGGCTCACAAAGGATGATTTCACTTAAAAATAGTTTAGAATTTTACCCCACACGTGTTAATTGTTGGTGGTAAAATGAGAGCTGTCTTTCGCTGATGTCCACACAATTTATAAGACACAAAACATCCCGAAAACTATGAAAAATACAAACGCAGGGTTTGCATTTGCAATGACTGCATTGTTACACAATCTTACACAAACTGCAAGCTTTCCCATTGTTTAGCTGAATGTTATTGGATGCATTCGTGAAAAAAGTTCCCTGTCCCACAAGCCTTTTGTTATTTTTTGGCACTTTCAACAAACTCTTATTGCATTTGAGAAAATATGCTCAAATAAATATCATTTTGGAAAATCCCTAATTTATGTTGCATCCAGCTGAGCTTGTTGGTTTAGAAAATAATGTGATTCTAGTCCTGCAGACTTCTTTTGGTAAGACATTTGATGGTGGCAAGCGATAACTACAGATCCTAGTGTTGGGTATGATAATGATAATGAGCTAGAAGTTCACCCCCTTCTGGAATACAGTTAAATCTTACTGCCTGAGGGGAAGCAGTGGGAGATGGGAGAATAAAGCAGCCCTGAGTGAAAACTGTCAGTTTATAAATCAGCATTTTAATTTGCAGTCAGCATTGTGGAGCGCGCTCAGTCCGTCTGTTACAATGTGAGATTTGATTCTGCTAAATGCTGAGAAAGAGTCAATAAAAAGCAATCATTTAAAATTAGTTCCACCACCATCCAGGAACCCATTAAAGCCTGCCTGTGACCTCCTGAGCACCGCCTGCCTGCATCCAATTCTGCTTGAGCCGCACCAAAAAACGAGCACTACAATCATGGAGGGATTTTACTGCAAGAGACAAGTAACCTCATGAAGTTCAGGCTTCACAAAGATGGAGGTTTTCTTTTTTCCCTACTCTCCCCCACAGAGCTGAAAAAGCTTGTCGTTATCATCATGTGGAATGGAGCCTCCTGATTCTCAGAAAGTCCTCTCCAGAAGTGACAAAAGAGCGCCGCAGTCCGAGAAAGCTTTTCAGCCCGAGGTGAACTGTTCAATTTCATTCAGCCAGAATGCAAAAAAACGTTTAACCTTGTTAAAAAGTAACAGGATAGCGCACGCTTTGACCATGTCTAAAGGCTCAGAGTGAAGAAAGTATGAAGCTGTAATCACAGAAAGCTAAAAGTGTTGCTTTAGAGTAAAATGTGTCTGAACACAACCAACGGCTGCATCAAGTTCTGCTGCAGAACCCGGAGAACAAAATGACATTTGTAGTCATTCTCCTTTTGTGTGTGCACATAAATCTTTGGGATTTAAACATAACCATGTCAGTGCTTTGGTCCTTTTTTCCCTCTTTCTGTGTGTATTTAAAAGCAAAAACTGTTTTTATTTTCGCTCCTGTTTTGATGGTTTCATCTGTATCGTCTGTCCTGCTGCTTTTAGTTTTTAGCTCATGTTTTGTTGCTTTTATTTACTCAGTTTCAGCCTCTGTAGCAGATTTCAACAAAGTTATACACCATGCAGCATTCCCATTATATTTCCACAGAAATGCAATTTCTTTAGTTGCATTTACCATTTTCCAAAAACTATCTTTATCTGAAACATTTCACTACTGCCAAAATCTTAAAATTCTGGTTATTTGATTGTTGTTTTTATTTATAGATCTTCACTAAGGTGAAAGATTTATTGACTGTTTGGTACAGATGTTAGTGCATGAGTGCAAACAGCACGATATTTACTAAACTGTCATATTGTGTTTTTGTAATAATATATATTTAAAATGAACTCTGTGCTTAAAACGTTTGCATCAGACAGTTACATACAGTAGTTGTCTGGTGTTGGAAAATGGTTCTGTAATACGTTCTTGTGACTAATTTTGGATTAGACTGCATTTCTTTTATCTACAGCAGGATGTTTCCACAAAAAGCCATCGATGCTTGTTGTCCTACTGAGGAGTCGATGGTTCAATCCCTGGCGCCTGTGAGCCGAAGTATTCCCGGGCACTGAGTCTGATATATCTGAAAGTCTGATGATTTTAGGTGTTTTATTCACATTATCTTTACAGTTTTATGAAACAAAAGAAGATGCATCTTAAAAAAAATCTCTTACAGAGAAATAACAGAAAAAACATGGAAGTCCACATTGATACAAAAATAAACTATTAATCAAACCAAAATATTTCTAACATACATTCAAGTGGTGTGTATTCTGCACAACAGCAACACAGAATTTTATTTACATCATGATATCTGACTATAGCATCTCTTTAATACAAATGAAATGTTAATGCAGGTAAAACAGCAATCAGTGTCCAGCCTCCAGACAGGAGTGGACATAAAACCAGTGTAGGACAAGATTAAAGTGTTCAGAGTCACAAAATCTGCAACTTTCTAAAAGTTTGCATGAGTTAGATGTAACAGTTGAAAGTTTGTTGGAGAAAACAAGGACGAGTTAAATCATAACTGTCAATCCTTTTGTGCCAAAAACAACAACTCATGATCTTCTAAATTAAAATGTTGTCGTTTAAAAGAATGTTTTAAATCTTGAAGGTACAAAAAAACGTCATTTGATACAGAAAACTGTTAAAGAGGGGCTGTTTTTCTAGAAATTCTAAAGGTATTTTCAGTTTTTATTGGTAATTTTGGTCTACCAAGAGTTGAAAAAAAAAAATTCAGGTTTAAAAACCAGACTGGTGATAAATAATAATGAATAAAAACTGGTCCAAATCTGCCTGTCTTCATCTCTAAAGTGAACAACCAGCAGATTGGATCATAAATGTGGTGGTGGACACAAAACGAGTCGGGGTGGGCTGTAAAATAATGTGCAAGGCCAAGAATGCAGTTTTGCAAACCATTTGCATGAAAGTAACCTCAAATGCTCCATGGTCGCTTGGTTGCAAACAATCAGAGTTCAGTGAGAAAATTTACATATTTTCACACAATTTTGAGGGATTTTTTTGTCTCCCATCAGTTCAGTGAGATGCCACCTTTACGGTTCATCAGATATTCTCAGTAAATGTGTAAAACAGTTAAAGGATCCAATAAATCATTGTTTTCACAATGTAAAACTCTTACTTGCAGAAGTAAGGAAAGTCATGACCAAATCGATGTTAGCTTCATGTTTACGTATCAGATAAGTCGAATAACTTCAACTTAATTGTGCGGCTCAGCTGAAGCTTACTGCGTCTAATTTATTGTAAAGAACACATCCTTCTCCTGATTCTTTGTTGTTTTTATAATTAACATTTGGTTCTTAAATGTAAAACTGTTGAACAAACTCTGATGGTCTTTTTGAACTTTTTGAAGAATGTAATAAATGAGTTAAATTTTTACAAGGATATAATTTCAGATAATTATCCTGTTTCATTTAAATGGCTCATCTTCTATTAAAAAATACTTTTGGGAAATATGAAGGACAGTCGAAATAATTTAATACTAAAATCTATAGTTCCTGCAGAGAAAGGTTTGTCAATAAAAGTGAAATTGACGTATTTTTTGAAGAATATGTGAAAACTGTAACCAGTCCAACAGTTGAGGATAGAAACTGCTGCTCTGGTTAAGCTTTCACTTTTTAATGTGCTGTTTGCAGCACAACCAGCTTTTACCTTAAACAAGATTTTTTCTATTTTTATTCAAAGAAATATCTGAGTGTTGTATCTTTTTGCACCATTTAAAATGGCTGCATAGGCTTTTCTTTACTGCTGCAGAAACTTCCTGATTCCCATTACCATCAAGGACAGCAGCACTGCTGAGAACCGGTTCATCACAAACACAATCTGGAATCTGTTCTGCTCTCATTAAAACCAGAAATAAGGTGGACTCCAAATCTGCAGAATCTATATTGTAACACATTTAAAAACACATCTACTTCACAAACAAATCTGCATTAAGTCACCTTTAATACATTGAAACCTGTGTTTTATTGGTATTAATGCAGTTGGAAAATATATATGAGCACAAATGCTGACATAGTGCAAAGCAGAGTGCAGACACTTTGTACAAAGTAGCTGCCTTGTCAGAGAAATGCAAGAACTGATGTGGTACACGTTCGTCTCCTGAGAGGCAGATTCCAGTCCCGCTGAAGATTAAAAAGTCTTATTTTGTCTTATTTTGATTTCCAAACAGTGCACAGACAAGTCAGTAATACTGCTCCTAATTTCCCGACCCCACGGAGTCGGTGAGCGCTCCTGGCAGAGTCTCTTCTACAAAAAGATGAACTTCTGCTGAACCTCTCCTGCAGAGGTAATTGAAGCGTCTTGAATTAGCTCCATCCGCACCGACATGGTGAGACGACATTGCTCTAAAAGTCACACAAATCAAAGATGTCTGAGCTGATTTTACCTTGTGCTTTCTTGTTCATTAGACTGCAGGGTAAAAGAAAAAGATTTGATCTCATAATAAGGCTCCTAAGCTCAGTTGGTGTAGAGATCCATCTCAGAAATGTTGAACACTAAGCTGCCTTGGAGTGGAGGGATAGTTGGGTAGTATAGGTGTTGCTTTAAAACATGACCTCTTCACAGCTTCCATAATCACTCCCCACCATGCTTGTCCCGTCGTAGTGACACGGGTTCTGCCCTGCGGCTCGAGTTTGAGGCTGGGCGGCGTTCGGTGCTGAAGGCGGGCTGGCCTGCTCTGCGTAAGACGGCATGGCCACGCTGAGACGCATGCTGAGCCTCTTGTAGCCTCCTGTGACGTTGTCGAGGCTGCGTGTGTGCTGCGTGGGGTAGTAGCTGATGGCGGTGTACTCGTTCGGACACTGAGAGCTGGGGAGAGGAAGCCCGTCCGGACCCAAGAAGTCGTCCAGATTCTGGTTGCTGTAGCACGGGGGCAGGGGTGCGCGGCGGTCACAGCGGTCCAGTGGGAATGGGAACCCACCAAACCGAGAGTTCCTGCGAGAATCCACAGTAGACGTGGAGTAGCTGTCCTCTACAATGTCAAACTGGGGGAACTCCTGGACCGTTGGACGTCCATAGTAGTCCGGGTCAGCTGGGTAGACTGGGGACAAAACATGATGTAGAGAAAGTTACAAATACTACTGAAACAAAGCAAATTCTTTTAGTGCTGTTGCATTGGGAAGCTGCAACAGTAATCTTTACTTTTATAATCAAGAGCAATACACACATGTACTTACAGAGTACATACCAGTACACGAAGGATGCATCATTCATTACTTCTAATTTTTAACAAGTGATTCTCTTAAACCTGAAGTAATCATTAGTGATCACATGCATGAAGGTGTGAATTAAAGTGAAAATCACAGGGACGCCTGCATGAATGTGACCAAAAACCAGGCTTACAAAGACTCTAATGACCCTCAGGAGGGAATAACCTGCATGGGATTTCAGCTGGCATTAAGACAACACCTCGAAGCTCTACACTTTTCCTTTGAATTGAAAAAGTTCCTTGAATGAAAGCAAAACGTCTTCAACTACAGACCCTGTTTACACGTAAACGATCTCCTGCAATTGTTATAGATTTTTTTCAATGTTAATTATGAAAACATAAGTTGCTTTTTAGGCAAGAACACAAAATAATTTTGAGTCTGATGTCGTTTCCACACCAGCTCACTGCCATGTGTAAACGGGGCCACAGAAACTCTGAGGATGTGTTTTAACAAAGTTTGCATCCAGTATAAATGGGTCCTTGAAGCAAATATACAGCTGGGCAAGAAAAGCAATAAGCCAAAAATATCAACAATAATCAACATTTGAAAATCTTTAACGTTTCCTCGTGTAAACAGAGTTTTTAAAAAGTGGAGGCTATAAAAAAGCTGTGACAATTTGCATGTTAAATCCTTCCCCACAGTTCCTTGCAGTGGTGTGGGTTTGACTTGGAATAAACGTCTCAGTGTGAAGTCGCCACGTTTTACCTAAAGGCAAACTGATCAAGAGGCACTTCTAAGAACTGCTGCAGTGAAATCCGTCTCATCCTCCTCCTGCAACCAATGTTATTTTACATTTCAATGGCAAGCTTAAACAAGCTCCTCTAGCTTTTCCTTCCTTCTTCTTCTTTTTTTGTAGCATACCTGCTTTCTGAAACAAATCACAAACTGGAAATACATATTTTGAAATAAAACCCTACTTGAATGTGGTAATCCTCAGCAAAAACTTTTAAATCATCTTCTGCTAAAATAAAAAAAAGAAAAGAGAATAAGGGGAAAGTTGTTTGAAATTGTAATCTCTGATGTTTCTCTTTGATACATATTTGTATTTTTTTTTCTCAGAATTCTTGGTTGACTTTATTTTGCTCAGTATTTAATCTAAATCAACACTTGTCAGTCCTTTTTTAAAATACATTTTCATTCAAAGGTTTAAAGCACAATCTTTTGTTGCAGAGCAGCAAACAGATTCTGTAAAACAAACAAAAGCAAATCTGGTTGAATTTGACTAAATCTGTTTTTAAGAAATTCAGAGGAATATAGTTAAGAGTTTGCAAAAACTGTGGAAAGTTTAGACAGATCAGAATATTCTGTAATTAAAATAATCAACATAAAGAGTAAAAACTGTTCAAGTTCAATTGTGGAAAGTCCAATTTTCTGTAATCTTTTTAAATTCTGAATGTTTCTACATGAAGGCTGAGTTTAGTCATATGTTTCTTCAAAATCTCATTTATATATATTCTATATTTATCCTGGTAAAAGCCTTATTGAAAAAAAAAATCCTGCCGATTGTTGAATAAGTGTAAATTTGTTGCCATATCTTATAAATTTCCTCTGCGTTGAGCCACTGAAAGTCATTGCACTTGATTTCTCGATTTCAGGATGATTTGATGTATTATTTTGAGTTGGTTTTTCCAAAGCTGCAGAAATTGTAACATGGCTGCTTTAGTGCATTTGTACTGGCACCCTTAATTAAAAATAAACACATAGAAAGCTCTGTCCTCAGTGTGACTGACGAGAAACACCCTGCAGCAATCCATGCTTCAAATTCCTGCAGTTTATCCTAAAACCTCAAACTAAGAAGACCGACGCAGACAATATTACAGTTTGTTCATTTAAAAGCCTCTCGTTGTCCCTGGAGATACGCAGACCTACATCTGTTGGTTCTGCAAGACACAGATGGATAAAGATACAAAATAAAATAATATTAATAATGGATGCAAAGGAAATAGTGGGAACTAAACAAATGAAACTATAAGTTTCTTTAAAGAAAGAAGGAGAAAATGAGGCTGAGACAGATTGTAAAGAAAGAGGCGAATCAGAAAAGTAACAAATGGTGGAAGAAGAAATTATGGCATGAGGAGCATGGAGCTGAAATATCTCAGCAGAAATCAAATGTGAAAGATGGAGTTAATAATGAGGGGAGAATAATGACAACTGACAAAAAAAACAAAACAAAGAAAATTCGGGAAGAAAATGTCGAGAGATGAGAGATTTGGGATGTTTTCAGAAAGAAGTGACAGTTTTATCTATAAACCTCAGCATGCATTTATTTACACCTAAAGTGTATTTTCACACACTGCACTGTTTAACGGTCTCTGTTAATAAACTCAACTGTTCCCATTCCTGTTCTGCAGACAATTAAAGGAGTTTGTTTCAGATTACTGCTACAGGCTCTAACATTGCTTACAAAAAGCTGTTCTAGTTTGGGTTTGAAGCACAAGATCATTATCTCTTTCCTCTCGTTCTGTGTACTGCATGCTGCCTAAATAATGTGTATGTTGTAGGATTTAAAATTTCCTGCTAATTCTGAGAATATCTGACCCACTCTAATTAAGATTGGATTAAGTAGGTTATTTGTATGTAAACCCCAAATCTGAAAAAGTTTGTACGATGTGAAAAATGTAAATTAAAAACAAAATGCAATGATTTGCAAATTCTATAAACCCATATTTTCTTCACGGCAGAACATATTAAAGATCAAATGTAGAAAATTGTTCCATTTTAGGAAAAAATAAGAACATTTTTAATCTGATGGCAGCAAGGCATCTTAAAGTTGGTCCAGGGGCAACAAAAGGCTGAAAAAGTAAGAAACAGCTGGAGGAGCGTTTTGCAAATATTTAGAATATTTAGGTTAATTAGCAACAAATCAATAAGAGGAAAGGGTATAAAAAGAGCATTTAAGAGAAGCTGAATCTCTCAGAGTAAACTGTTGAAAAACCTGCCTCTCTGATGGTATGGAGGTGCATTTGTGCCTCTAGAAATAAAGGCACCATCATAGCAAACAATAAAGAGGAGCCAGGACTGTCCATCAGAACCCTCAAAACGACGGTGCTTATTTGTGTCTGTAAAAGAGGCTTGCTGATTCCCTGTGGTTGGACTTAGCTGACGTGTTGGAGAGAAAATACAAGCAGGGAATCATAATCATTTGTAAATTTGCATAATTGTGGTTCTAACAGTGGCAGTTAACTTCCCAACAAACACAGAAAAAACAACTAAATGAAGAGCAATTTACTTTGATATTGAGTAATATTCTGGTAGCCAGGAAAGCACCACTTCAAGTCTGTCAGGTAATAAACAGAATTTAAATTTGATGGTTTTGGGGAATCATCGGAGCGCCTTGTGATTGCTCTGTTACCAAATCAGCAAAGGTTACACTGACAGAAGACTAACCTGCTTCTTTCACCTGTTATTTTTTATGTAAAGCACTTTAACACCAAGCCAACCAGTTTCTGAGTGTCTCCTCCAAAGACAGCTGAAGTCTGGCCAGAAGCCAAGGAGGATTTAAACCAAATCAAAAGTAAAGTGTTCAGGCTTCATTTGTTGTTCCCTTTAACAATAAGGTGGATAACTAGTGAAGGAGAGCTGGATTTGTCCTTTATTCTCACAGATAAGGTCAGGCAGATAAACGACCTGCCATCCTGGAGTTCCCTGAGGAGCAATAGCATGACGAACGCCTGATCTGCCTCTTTATCTGTCGCAGGAACATTTTCCTGCGACAGATAAAGAGAGGCATGGCTCAGTATTGATCAGCATGAGAACGGAGAAAAATGCAAAGGCTGCAGTGAAAGATTTACAGATAAAGGCACTGCAGACATCTCATTGAGCAATAAGAAATGCTTATCTGTGTCGCTCTGTGTTTGTCTGTTAGCAAAATATCTCTTGGTTTTAATGAAACTCTCATAAAAGCAACCAAGTAAATCTTCAGCTGAGTTACTTTCAGAGTCAACTCGATTCAAGTCAAACTGATCAGCCTAAACAAACATAAATAGCTATAACTCCATCATTTTTACAGATATTGAGCTACAGTTTGGTGTGGTAGTAGCTGAGGGTCAACTACAACATATACTCTGAGAGCTACCAGATTACATGACACCTTTATTTAAAACTAGACAATATGCCTTCCTTCAAGGAAGGCTAATTTTCATTCTGTTTTGGTGAGTGGCCGGTTGTAAAGTAACATCACTGTGTAGATGAGGAGGATTAATTCAGATTTATTTGATTACTAAATCTGATTTTGCCTCAAAACTGTGGCAACAAAATAACTTTTATGCTTATTTTCTCTAAATATCGGCCAATTAAAGCGAAACATTGTGTACCTTTATCTGGTAATTAAAATGAATTCCTAAATCAATTCACATCTAATCTATTTTTTAAAGGTCTTGACTCACAGTTTAAAGAGACATGACAGGAAAGAGACAAATCCACTAAAAAGTAACTTCTAAACTAAGACACAGTGAAGGTAAAAGGAGGCAGCATAAAAAGGTAAAGTATAAAAAAAGAGCTGAAAGCGAGCTTGGGGATACGTTTGGCTTCACGCAGGAACTCTTTCTACTCTAATCCTAAAATTCCTCTCGTCAGCATTTCCAACAGAGAAAAAGAGAGCACTTACATTCAGTGAATTCTTCCAAAAAGATTTCTTTTTTTAAATAAATACTACCACTAGCTGAGAGCAACACATTCAGGAGATTTACTCACAAGCTCAGCAGGTGAAAAAGCTACATAAGCGTACGAATACACCTGCAGTCTGACAGAAAAAGGACTGTAACCTTACATTTAGGATAAAGATCATCAATTATTATCTGTAATTACTCAAAAAATCGTCATATTTTTATTTAGTTTAATAGAAAATGAAATAAGAACAAGACAAAGGACAAAACTGACCAACAGAATGTGAGAAAAAGAGATTTCAATAAGTGACAGGCCAAAGGAGAATAACAGATGTGTGTGAATAAAGACGGGGTTTTCAGAAAAAGAGATGCATTAAATACAGACTAACAGGAGCCAAAATAAGGACAAACATGAGAGTGAAGCAGTCAGAAAAATCCTTTAGTGGAAAGGAGAAGCGGGTAAAGAAACTGGATGTTATTCCTTCCAGTCGACCTCGTCTACAAACGTTTCATCTTCCTGGGTTTCATCAGCATCTTGTCCTGACAAACCGTCTGCATCACGATTAAACACCCGTTTACTGAGAGAGACTGAATTATTTCATCTCCTCTAACGTTTTGGATCACAGCACAAGAAGCTGGGGCAACACATTTAAACTTTAACAATTAATACCTTGAATAAAACTAATAATAATGTTCCAGTCACACGGTCTAAACCTACGTGTGTCAAACGTAGGCTGCTGAACTTATTATTGTGTAACTTTGTGAAGCCAGTCAACTCAATCAGAGCCTGTGATGTTATAGAAACAAACTTTTGATCAAATGGCATCTCTACAAGATACAGAAAAGTTAATATTATTATAGCTTTTTCAACATTTTACATTAATAAAATGCATGTTTAAATGCGATACTGGCCTTGCTCGAAAGGTAGTAAAATGATTTTAAAAGCCAGAGGGACAAAGGGAGCAATTACTGAAGACTGAGTAAGGCATAAAGCATCATTTAAATAATCTTCCTTTTGGTTTGAAAGTTTTTGGAATAAATTGCCAACAGCGATAAAACGGTGAACTGATCTTAGAGTTTTTAATTCTTCTGTGAAACAAAGACTCAAAGACAAATCTGTAAACAGTATCACCAGTTATACAGCAGATCAACCAGCATGTGCAGCTGCAGAAATGTAATACATTCCTCATTAAAAGACCTTATCCAAGTCAAAATGTCTGCTGGGAAATAGGCCTATTATTGTTTGTTAGACAAAATTAGAGTTTAGCATCAGAAGTTTTAAAATAAAAGCCCAAAAAGGGACAAGGACGGCAAACTAGCTGGAAGTCCTTCATGCAAAGTATCGCTTGCATTGTTTGGGATCTAATGTTAGTTTGCAACTTTCCTGTTTTAAAACATTTAATTAAACTCATATTTTCCTCCTCAGACTGGAATAGGCCAAGATTTTCAGGCACAAGGTTTTAAATTGTGTTTAAATCTGTTTTGCTTTCAGCTGGAGGCCCTGCTAGTCTTATGATTTGAAATTATAGTTAAAATGGCAAAAGGTTAAAATAAAACCCAGTTACTTCAACAGGGACCTCAATGTCTGCACAGAGCTGTTATTAACCCTTTTTAAAAGTTAATTCCTTTAGTTTAACTTCTAAAGGTTTGGTAACAAAACTTATAACTGATTGATTACAAAGCTGTGATGAAACCCAGATCATCATTAATAACAGAGCACATGCTGAGCCAGTAGTCACACGGTTCTCCTGTTTTTAATTTCTGCATACTTTTAGATATATTAGTCATTTATATATCAAACTATTCAGCTCAGTCAGGAGAGGATTCCAATAACTTTTGGTCTGTTAATATCAGTGGCCCCAAGTGATCTGTTGGGTGAGTCTTAATTTCTTTAAACACAAACTCAAATCTTTCAAATCAGTTTCATACACACCTTCGTATTCCCTGTCCCAGTGGCCCTTCCTGATGGAGCCATTGTCTGAGCTTGACGGAGGTCTGGCAGGAAGGTTGGGGGCCACGCTGCACACAACCGGCCCCTGCGTCCTTGGGGATCCACTTCCTGATGATCCAATTTGGCTGCACGGCCTCAGAGACCTGAAGGGCGGGTGGTCCAGGTTGTTGGTTGGGGTGACCATGGAGTTCATCTCAACGGGTTTGCTGTCTTCGTCGTCTGCTTTCAAGCTCTTGGTCAGACTGGTTGGAAAATAGCTGTTAGTATCAACAAAGAAGTGTTTTTCAGTTTTACCATGTTAGTATACATCTAACAGGTCTATAGGTACTTTCACATCAGCCTCATTTGGACCGAACCTTCAGACTTTCTTCTTTAATCTGAACCAAGATTATAAGGGTGAAATGTTCCCAGAATAAATTCTGAACAAAGAGGCTGAAATTATGTCTAACAAAAAAACAGATTCTGCCATAGAAATGCAATGAAAACCTTCCTTTGAGACTTTTCTTTAGATGAAAAAGAAATAATCATGCGTACCCGTTTGAATCCTGGACACAGACGGGCATTTTCTTCTTCTGCCGAACATAACGCATCCTGATGCAAACAAAGATGCCAACCAAGAAGACTAATCCAAGCACCCCGGCACAGACCACCAACACATCGATGTAACCATTTATTGGAGATACCTGAAGAGGATGACAGCAGGTGAGGATGACTTCTGATGGACAGAAAGTTTTAACGTCCTGTAAAGTTTCCATAAAACTGACCAGAGGCAGCGGATCGCAGTGGATGGTGCCTTCAGTGACTTTACAGTCAAACCCTCCGGCACAGTGGTTGGGTGAACAGACTTCCACCTCGTTGTGGCATCTAAATGTTAAAGAAGAGACAGATTAGGACATCTGAGAAAAAGGAAAACACACATTTGCATCATCTTAAAGTTTACAAGCAGTGTTTGTGCCAACTATCCTCAGATAGGGTTTCAGGGTGCAGAGGTTTTAGAAGCCTAGTTGCTTTCTGCAACAAAACTCAAGACTTTTGACCATTCTGCGTGAGAATCTACACGAGCAGCGTGTCGTTTGTGTAGTTTGTGTTGTTTACATGGTTGTTTATTGAAGCTAAAACCCAAACCTCAGATTACTGTAATTTTTGGCTTCCCAACGTATCAAGTCAAAAAGAAATATGTAGTTTTCTCTGCAGGAGTCAGACATCACAGACACAGTTTGACAATTTCAGTTTCTAATACCTTAGGATTTTCAGTTTTAGGGTTTAACGGAGTGAGTTGTGTGTGGGTGTGTGTGTTTAGAAGATTTGTGTGAACAAATTTATGAAATCTAATGTAAATCAGATTAAGATGAATCACTTTTTTCAGAAAGAAAACTTCTAAAGTGGTCAAATTTGACCCGAATGCAACAGGAGGGTTAATGCAGCAACAGCTAACAGAAGATGTGAAAAATGTCTATTTTCCAAATGAAATATTCAGCTAAAGGTTAATGGGAAAGCAAGTAAATCCATAAAACCTCATTTGATAGTTTGTTTACTACAAATACCAGGAAAGTTGTGATATTTTTTTCTCCAAAACTAGAACAGAATTTAGGTGTTATGACAAGTGTCAGTGACAACAACGTTTATTCTTCATCATCTGAGCTTCCTTTTTATGCAGTCTGTCCAAATCAAACATTTTCTCTCTGAACAGTTCAGATAATCGTATTTAATCAGACTGCTTAAGACCAGTGTGTTTTTGAATACAAAATGTGAAAAAAGAAAGCAGCTACCGTCTAATCTGGGGAGAGAAGGTTACATTTGGCTGATGATGCTAAAAGCTTCACTTCAACCTTTTATGATCTCAGTCCAGGAAAGAAACGTCATTTCTCAGAGAGCTGGAGCTGATCTGCTATTTAAACTATCATTTGTGTTTCTATAAAACCTCCTGCTGTTCAGTGTTTCCCTCTTATTCCACAGACACTAAATTAACTTGATGCACTTACCTTAAATGATATTCAAACAGCACTTAAATAGATTCAATGCATTTTTTTCTTGGCCAGAATTTTGTAATTGCCTGTTTTGTGTCTGACACTAATGGACAGTAGGTCTATCTAGTTTAAAACATTTACAGCATGAATGCAATGTTATGTGCTGCATCCAGACATATAAAAACCTCCTCTCATGATTTTAAAGTCAGCAGAAAACTTCCACATCCTGCGATGACGACACCTGGAACAAAGATTACCGTCTATAGCTGCGAGGAGCAACACCATCCCAAAGACAAGTTTAATAAAAGGAAAATATGCAAATGTTTTTTACTTTTGTTTGACGTCCGTTGGTGGTGTGAGTGGAATAAAACTGTCTGTTTGAAGAGCGAAATTGTGTTTCCTTCTAAGTCTGTGTTAGTCCGACTGCATATACATGCTGATTCAAGGCTGTGCACAATGTTTGTTGTTGTTTTTTTTTAATTAAAGCAGGTTCTTCCAGGATGTTTCATATAATGAGGGCTGTGCTGTTTTCTTCAGTTTTTTGTTGTAATCACGATAAAAACCTCTGAGGATAAAATTACAATTTGTTTGTGTACTCTCCCTGTTTGACCACAATTCATTTGAAAATGTTGTTGTGGGCAGAATTTTTATTATTTCACTCTTTTCCTTCGCACCTTGTTGGTCTGTAACTATTAATTTTTGTTGTTTTTTTATTAACAGGTAATTAAATAGAAAAGCTAATAGGTGTGTTTCTTTGCTTTACTCTTATTTTGTGGTGATTAAAAAATATCTTAATGATAAATAATAATGTTTACTATCTGTCATTAAAAAAAAACCTCTTCATAAACATGACTTTCCTCCACCTATCTAATATCACTAAAATTAGAAATATCTTGTCCCAAAAAGGCACAGAAAATCTGGTCGATGAATTTATCTTTTCGAGGCTGGAGTATTGTAATTCTTAATTATCTGGGCATCAAAAATACCCAGATTAGTTGATCCAAAATGCTGCTGCCAGAGTTCTGATGAGAGTTAGAAGATTATATTTATCCAGTTTTAGTTTCTTTCCATAAGCTTCCTGTAAAAACAGAATAGCATTTAAACTCTTACTCCTAACATATAAATCTCTCAACAGCCAAGCTCCATCTTATATTAAAGATCTTATTGTTCTGTATTTTCCTATCAGAGCACTTCGCTCTCAGGCTGCAGGTTTATTTGTGGTTCCTAGAGTTTCTAAAAGTAGAACAGGAGGCGGAGCTTTCAGTTCTCAGGCTCCATGTTCCAGTTTCCTGTCTGCTTTTAAGACTAGACTTAAGACTTTCCTTTTTGATAAATCCTATAGTCAGGGTTGGCTTGGGTTTCTTGAACCATCCTTTAGTTATGCTGCTAAAGGCTCAGACTCCTGGAGGAAACTGAACACATTTCCTCTCTCTGCTGCTGTCTTTACTTGCTGTACTCTCTATGTTTATATTTGTAATTATTTCTCTCATTAACATGTGGTTTTCTTTGTCTTCCTTCCCATAGAAACTACACCTGAACCGATTCTGTGTTTGTCTGTGTCTCTTTCCTGACCCCTCAAACCCCAGCCGGTCAAGGCAGATGAGTGCTCAACCTGGTTCTGGTTCTGCTGGAGGTTTCTTCCCGTTAAAAGGGGATTATTTCTTTTCACTGTCACCAAGTGCTGCTCAGGATCAGGGATTACAACAGAATGACAATCTGCTGGCTTCCTTAGATTGCTTTTACTGAATGAATGTTTCAGAATTATGTATGCAAATGGATTATTTTATGAATCAATTGACAGTAATTGGATTTGAAACTGGAATTGATTTGGATTTATGATTTGGACTTGGTTCTTTTCCTTTGCATGATGCCCAGAGATGACTTTTATCAGCTGGTGTTATATGAATAAAGTGAACTGAGTTGAATTAGCCAGTTGGTTATTTCTAAAAGATGTTTAGAAATGATGGTTTGTGCTTGTTTAAACATTTAATCTGTTCAACATCCTGCTCACTGAAGTTGTCTTACAGTAAATGTCTTCAGGTAAAAATGGGATTAAAGTAGTGATGAACAAAGAATGTGTACACGTGTCTACCTTGCGTCCACGTTGTCCGTTGAGCAGTTGCACATGTAACCTTGAGCCTTTGGGACACACACCCTGCCGAGGGAACATGGTTGGGAGGCACATGGGTTGTCAGCCAGCTCGCAACGTTCGCCGTGGAATAGTCCCACGCAAGAGCAGTGGGGCTCTGCAAAATAAACAAAACGCACAGGACATCTGAGACGAGAGAGACCAATCAAAGGTCGCGGTGGACGTCCCCAACAGACAGGAATTAATCTCAGCAAAGGTCAATTTGATTCAGTCTGAAAACACACAAGTGTGTTTGATGGATAAGAAGAACAAATAAGAATATAATAAAGACAACACACATCCATGTCCAATAACAAAATGCTTGTTTTCAGCATACGAGACACTGTCATCATGGAAGTTACTTTATCTGCAGCTGTTAGAAGTGAAGATATGAGCCTTATTGTTTCCGTTTACTTCCAAGTGATTCAAGAAGAGAAAGCAGGAGAAACAAACCTTGTATTGTTTGTAAAACCTGCCCGGCCTTACCTGGGAAGATCTTGGGGAAATAAAATATATTTGCAGCATTTATACTTGAAGCATAACTAAAATGTGATTTGACACAATGATGACTAAAATCCTGAGCTGTGACCTTCCACCCAGTGCCCACAGAGCCACGGCGGCCAGTTTCATTTCGTGCAGAGAGAAGAATAAAACATGCTGCAGTTCTGTGGTTTGGAAAGCAGACCTGGTAAAGAAACTCCATCAGGTGGTGGGGGTTTGATAACCTGTTCCCACCTCTCTCCTGTCGTCACGTGTTTTATTTCTCGTCCACCTTTTAGTAAAAAGGTTGAACTTACCGCCTGCACTCTCACGGTCTCACTGTGAAACTCATGAGAATAATATTTAAAGCTCCTTTTATCTGTTAAACTGCAGGCGCGCTCATCTGCTGCTATTCCAGTAAATCAAAACTCTAAAACGTCCTCTTTTTTTTTACTTTGAAATCTTTTGTGTTTTGCCAGGAAATGACACATCTGTCCAGTTATAAATAAACTGATACTCTGATAAAGCATGCATGTCATAAAAAAATGCAGAAAGTGGATTACAAGAGAAAATAATTATTTAAATAAAGGCCTAGGATTCCTCTAAAGAATGCATATCACCCGCTATCTTTAATGGCAGAATTTTAGACAAAGATATTTCTATGTGTAGCTGTTTTTTGGTCAAACCTTGAGAACATCAATTTGTGCAATCTCATGCTTTATTGTGAGATTTTACCCCCAGATATGTGTTGTTAATCCTTTTGAGCTACAACTACATCAAGTTTCAGCTCATTATTTGTAAAATTGACTGTTATGGCCGTTTTCATGTTGGCTAAAGGTGATTAACTGTGGCTTTCATCTTGAACTGGATTCACTGCAAAAGTTAATCAGTTGTGGATGTACAGCCAGCGACTACTTTCTCAAAGTACCATTAAATTTAGTCAAGTGGTTCATGAACACACACACAAACAGTCACAGGTAAAAACTTTATCCCATGGCTTTGACTTTCCATTGCGGATGATGATAAATAAACCAAGCCTGCAGATGTTACAGCTCACTTTGGAAAAACTGAATAATTCTAGATTTTACCTGAGACCACCAGGCAAACCTCCCTGCAAAATAACCCCCCCAAAACAAACAATAAAATAAACACATTTACTTGAGTCTATGTGACCTAAATCCAGCTTTTCCTCGATGCATTTCCAGCTCTGTGTGAACATCCATGTTCCCTCCAATTATCTGAGCCTGCATGGCCACTAGAATACAAGGACAAAACTCTGCATGTACTGAAAAACCAAAAGAGACGGGAAATAAGACTGTGTGGCAAAAAAAGCATCATGTCTTTAAGTCAATTCCATTCAAGATGGCTGACTCCGTTAATTTGACAGATATTAACCTAAAATTTAGTTTGTATGATGTAAGAATTCTTTCAGCTGAAAAGTAGTTTTTTTAATGCATATGGATGCTGCTAAGTGTTTTGTAAACATGTTCATGTGTCCTGTTGCTGACTGCAGCAGTTTCTTTGTTGATTTGTTGTGTAAATGATGTAAAACAAAGTTTGTATGAGAAGTTCCACTCAGTCTCTCACCTCCAACAGCATCCTCTCTGCAGATTCCTCCGTTCTCACAGGGCTGGCTGTCACAGCCTCCGGTCCTGCTGCAGCACTGATACACCCCAAACACCCTCCTGCTCCCCGACCCCGTCCACGCCGCTGCGATCGGCTCCCCGTTCAGCTTCAGGCCCTCGAGGCAGCCAATGAAACTGTGTGCGTCCCGGCCCAAATCCTGAACGGAGTCCTTCTGGAGAGGAGCAAACAGCAGCGCACCGTGGAAACGCATCATCCTGCAGGGCTCCATCAGTCCGATGGAAGCCGGATGCTGCTGGTCCAGAGTCAGTTTCAGAGAGGTGGTGTTGACCTCCAGCAGGACGTCGTGCCAGCGGCCATCTGATACGGAGTCAGATCTGATCAGCAGAGTCTTCGGGGACAAGTTTCCACATCTGTATCTGAAGTGCAGCTCTCCTTTGGTCAGCTGGGGAAGACACAAAACTCTATTTTATAATGGAAAGAATTAAAAGCTAAATTTTATCATGAAAAAAAAGTTGCAGCTTGAAAAAAATCCTAAAATTTGAAATCACAGGTGAAATAACTCAGTCAAAACAGTTCTTTAAAAAGACCAAACTTCAAATATATCGGCAGAAAATATATTTTTGAAATCTTACAAGAAGTAACAATTGATATTTAATGCTTGTTTAAATGTGCAGTTTGTCTTAAGACATTTGAACAACCCAAACATTAATTGTAAAATGTTAACTTTAGATTATAAAAACACACTAAAAAAGAATTGCAGTTGTTGTATCTGGTTGCAGAGAAGCTGTACAGAGGGAGCCAAGTGTTCACGCTCACACCGAGCAGCGTTTCGTCTCTTTCACCAGAAACCTCTGAATGTTTCTGCACGCTCAGCACTCCCAAAAAGTAACAAGCCAGCAGCTTTTCTCCGCTTCCTTTTATCTGTTCATGTTTTTCTTTATGTAATAGAATCCTTTTTTTGCAGCTTCTGTATTAAATATACAAAAAGTGTGTATTTTACAAACAGCCTAGATTCACTCCATCCTACACTCAAGGGTGTGATGCATTATTGATAGCGAAGCGCTCAATGCCTAATACTTTAATCATAATGGATGATCAGCTCGTGGATTTAATTTCATACGTGTGTCCACTGAAAACTAGTTGTTTCACTGTCCCATGGGTGATGCTGCATTGCTTTCTGTTCCTGCCTCAGATTCCTCTTTGATTTCCTTGAGGGGCCAAAAATGAGGAACAAAGTAAATCAAAACAAATGATTCTTTGCGAAGAGATAAACCTGCAAAATCTCCCTCATGAATCGGTGACATTTCACAAGAGATAAGGGTAGCTCTTTCTCAGCCTTGTTGTGGGATGATGCTGACAGAGGAACAACAGAAAACCATCTTTTAATCTGTTTTACATGACTTGTGCTGAGGCCTTATATGATTCATGATAGATAATTGAAGAGAGATAGCAGAATTTGATGCATGGCCAATTTTACCGTATCAGCACAGCTGACGGAGATCCTGCCCTGTGTCAAGACAGACTCTGCTGGGATTAAAGCTCTCCAGATCAGAGATTTGTTACTCTATAAATCACAGCAAAACCAAACTTTAATGCTGCTGGAACAAAGGATGCAGCGATGGTGTCCGATCTCATATAGTCTGATGGTTTGTTGTTCATGAGCACACTCAAACCTGAGCAGTAGTTCTGTATTGAGTGAAGGCAAGAAGCAGTGCTGCTCTCCTGCAATGATCAAAGCATCTCTGATTACACCGCTTTAGTTTGTTGTGCGTAATAATCTGGCATCATGGGAATGGCTTTGTGGTTTTATCTGTATGCACACTAATAACAGCAAATTGAAGCTGAAGCATAGTTTTCACCTGGATAGACATTTGCCTATATGGAGATGGGACATGGCAATCATTTTCAAGCCCAATCAAAGTATTGCAGCTGTATGTTTCAATTATAAATATGTAAGAGTATATATGGCAAATTGTGGCTCACAGGTTGTCTGATTTTAAAATAAAGTCCAACTGAGAGAATAAAAGGTATCAAGCACTCAAACTTGACAGTTCCTGTGGAGTCTTAGTGGCCACAAATCAAACTGAGTAAACTCAAGGCTTTCACACAAGCGGGAGAGTTGTCAGCAGGATTACTCCACTTCAAAAAGATGACAACATGAAAACGCTTCGGTGAAAACAGGCTTTTGAACTTATGCAGCCATGTGGCATTGTGATTTCCTGATAATTATCAGGGATATTTGACATGTTTGTGACCTTCAGTTTAAACATTATTACATTTATTACAATGAAGCACAAAGTGCTTACTGAGGCTGATGATTGTTTGTTACATGCCACTGAAGGCAAACGCAGAGCGAGAATGTTTTTGCTCGTCTTGTGCATGGGTTTGTTTGTACCATTTGCAAATTATCTCATGAACCATTGTACAGATTTTAATGAAACTCTCAGAAACAACTGATTGACTTTGATTTGAGCAAATTGACTATAACCTGGTCCCTTCTCAGCATAAGATAATTTCACTCTGAATCTCTGGCATGAAAGGTGGTAGGCAATATGCAGTAATTCAAGGAATGCTAAGCCTTTAATTAGATTTTAAATTAGTCTATTTTGATGGCACTGCACAGACATGGATAGCATGGATGCTTCCACACAAAAACACTTTTTTCAATGGTTGCACATTTTTGCAAAAAATAATAAAAATTGCCCCTTTCTGGTGGCATATATATGGTCAGAGGACCAGCTAACCAAAGGCCAATTTTATGATCTAATAAGTCATATTGCTGTTAGGGCTGCAAACCAGAGGCAGATCAATACTGCTGAAATCTGATAAACGAGCCACCTCATCATCACAGAAGCCCCAGAGTGAAATATCACAGGTCCCTTCCTGCTGACCCACCAAAATAAAAGCCTGAGCTGACATACAAGTCAGCCAACACGTCACCTTTACTTGCTCGTCACAGCTTACTGCAGCAGCAAGTCATTCAAGCTGTCAGTTTTACAATAAGTGCAGAATAAAACAAATCAGCAGCAGCAAACAGATGTAACCTTAAGTTCGAAAAGCTGCCATCATATACTGTAATGTGCAGAGTAGTTCATGTTCCAGTGGGAACCAAGCTTACAAATGGTTCCTTATAACTGAAGGTCGTCTCAAGTCATCATAAAACCCAGACAACAGTCCGTGTCCATGTTAAGAAATTCTATTTGAAGCCTCGTCTGCTCGCACTAAATCAGACAGCGATACATTCCTACACGCTCAAGTTAGCGGAGAGGAGTCGGAACCTTGGGAAAATCTGAATGATGCTTCTGAAGTTTTCCAAGAATCAGAACGATTGAATATTCAACCCAGCAAGCGTTCAGATGTTTCACAAATGAAAAGCGCTCACAGGGGGAAACATCTCGCAGCATTTCAAGTCCATATCAGCTTTTCAAATAAAAATCTGTTCAGAGAATTATTCATGCCCTTCAAAGAACATGATTTGTTATTCTCTTTCATTGTTTCCATTTAATGGACCCAGTGGCAGAGAACAAATATGAATCCTTTGCTGCCGTGACTGTTCCTGGAAAACAGTGAATCTTGATGAAAACAAAGTTTTCATTCGGACTCCCGAAGAAGAGCTGCAGGTTCCATTCCTGCGCATTAAGAGGCCAGAAGGACAACATGTGGTTCAGAGGCTGCTAAAAGCTGGAGTCACTACAGCTTCAAGTAAAGCACCATTTATTTATTTATTTCCTTTCTTTGACCTTTAACCTCCTACATGAGGCCTGTAGAGTCTGATATGAAGCTCATTTCTTTGAGCGTTGCACGGTCTGACCTTGGGGTGAATTTGCTGAAACATCCACTAATGGGAAGTGTAAATGTTTTCCATTTGTAAATATTCTTCCTCTCTGTAAAATGACGGAGTCCAGTGTGAAAATGACCTTTGACCCTTCCCAGATTGATGGGCAGCAGCAGCTGCTTCTCTGAGGTCATTGCTGATGTCTTTCCATCTTGGTGTTGTGTTAACTCACACCTGGATGCTGCAGAGCAGCAGAACCTCCTGCTTTTCTACAGATGGTCAGTTAATCAGTGATTAATCAATACATCTGATCAGCAGCTCCTGGCTGATCCTGAAAGAGGGTGGACTTTGCAGTAAGCTCATAAAAAAACAGACTGCACACCAAATATGTCAAAACATGACCGCTTGCTCAAAGCAGCAAATAAAACCTCAACAATTAGGAACAAGTTTAGCAAGCCAGGTGTTTTGCACTGGGAGCTGGGAACATGTTGAACTGAAGGAATTCCCCCAGGAGAAATCCTTTTGATTAAATCAGCAGCCCCTTGATTTTATCTTTCTGGTTGTAAATTAGTGTCAAACAACAACATTACACTAACAGCAACTGAAAATAAGAAAGAGATTTAATCTCTCTGCAGCAGCAAAACTTGAAGAGCAGAATAAATTACCTCCCAGCTCAGGGGAGAACGCAGCAAATACGTACACTTCCTTCAGATTAATGAAAATAATGACTTTGTTTCCTTTAATTGCATATTGCAGCTTTTTTCTCATTTTATTTGTCTGTGCTGTCGTGGCGTTTCTAATGTAGAGACGATGATGCGTTCTCTTGTGGGCATAAAAACTGCTGGCATGCATGTTTTATCCTTCGGACCACTTTACATTAATGCTGCTGTGCCGAAAAAAAGTAAATTAAATAAATTAAAATACAACTGCAACAAGTAGATGCAAATGGGTTTAAGTATTTTGCTTTGAAATACATTTTCAGGAAATGATGCAAAGTTTTAACCTTAAATAAATCATTGTGAAATCTGAAATGTCTGTGTTTATTAAATAAAAAGAGCTGAATGCAGTAAGAACAGTACAAAGTCCTGTTATCTGACCCACAGCATCAGAAGAAGACAAACCTGTAAAACTCCCCAGTCGTTGGGACCGTTTGTGGACATGATGAGACCCTGCTGCTGGAAAGTCTTGAACCTCAGAGTGAGTCTGAACTCCTGGCTGTCTTCATCCATCCTGGGGAGAAACTTCAGGTAGGACTTACTGTCGAACCTCAGAGCCGACTCTGAAACACAGAAACAGCATGAAGAAGAATCATAAATATTTTTAATGGGTAAATCAGATGCAGGTACAATTTTACATCTACATCAGCGCTCATATAAACATTTCACATGGAAGTTTTATTTTCCAAAGTCAGAAATTTCTTTAACTTAAACCTAACCTTAAAACCCTTTCTTCTTTTCCTAAATGTGTTTGCCTTTTTTTATTGTATTTGAACTTTTTTTTTGACTAAAGTATAAAGCATTTGGGTCAGCCTCAGTTGTTTTTAATGTGTTATAGAAAATAAATTGACATTTGCATCAAAAAATAACATTTGTTTGGTGAGCCACTTTAAAAGTTGCTGTATTGCTTTTCTTTAAAAGCTGCACGAGATCTCTGTTTAAAACTTTGGCATGCAAGGTGACAAGCGATGTGCATTTACTTCTTCTGTTGTTTAATAAGTGTATTTATTGAACAAACGGTCATCAATTCAGCAGAGATGAAACAAAAATCAGTTTTTAGGTTTTTTAATTTGGTTCTAAGATTGTGCGTTTACATTTAAAACACATTCAGTGTCACAACACTAAATTAATATTTCTATAATTTTTTTTACTCAAAGATCAAAACTTACAGCAACTCTGTGCCTTGTGTTTTAAGACCAAAGGAGATTAAAGTCTCTAAATATGGTGGTAATATCAGTCAGAACCAAGCAAGACAATAAATGTCTGTCCTGTAGAAGTATCGCAGCACAGCAGCGTAATCCTCATAAGAATGACAACACACGTCCCTGATGGCGACCTGACATGGTGGCGCCGCCGCTCGGAGTTTGAGACGTCTGGAAGCTGCAGCTGAATCTGAGGGTATGTTCACAACTAAAAACAATCACAGAAATATGTGAGGCTTACTTCTAATCCACTTTATGTAATGAAGACGGTAAAAACCGCCCTGCTGGTGCCAAGCAGAGCAGATACAATCTTCTACAAATCGTCTCCCAGTAAAGCATTGAGACGGGTTGTTAAAATGAAAGGTCCTGGGACAGAACAGGTTTGGGATTTTAGCTGCTTCTTCTCGTCCTGTGAGTCCTACTAACCTCACGAGTCTCAGAGTCATGGCAGCAAAACGACTCAGAAGATTCTTTAAAAAGTGTTGATATAAAAGAGATAAAAGTCTCTTGTCATGCAATAATGTGAGACATCTCTCTCTCTCTCTCTCAGCTGCTATCACATCAGATTTGATCCTAAAATCTGTAAACATACCTGAGTTACTATGGGGCACCGTTTGTAAAGGAGCTTGTGCTCAAAATTCATGCCTAAATTTTGTCACATTTAGCTTCAAACACTGTTTAAAAATGTAGTGTTGATTTTCTGATGTCACTTTTTACAACATTTAGCTAATTACATGTAATTGTTACAGCTACATACTAAATATAAATCTAAATGGTAAATGTTAAATCTAAATGTTAAATTATAAATCTAAATGTTAAATGTTAAATCTAAATGTTAAATCTAAATGCTAAATGTTGAAACTAAATGTTTAGCTAATATGCAAATTTTTTACACCTGAAACAGGAAGTACCAAAATAAAAGCTTGACACTAGGCTGAAGTATGCTTCTGGTTTGAGGATCGGCTAAAGGGCGATTCATTCAGTTACAATCATTTAGCTATTGTTCTTTATGCATTTTGTGTTTTAGGTCTGCCAGACGTGACAAAGCTGAAACAATATTACTTCATGTCCATTACGTATCCTCAAACCAGAAGCATACTTCAGCCTAGTGTCATGCTTTTATTTTGGTACTTCCTGTTTCAGGCGTAAAAAATTTGCATATTAGCTAAAGATTTAGTTTCAACATTTAGCATTTAGATTTAACATTTAGATTTAATATTTAACATTTAGATTTAACATTTAACATTTAGATTTAACATTTAACATTTAGATTTAACATATAATATTTAGATTTAACATTTAACATTTAGATTTAACATTTAACATTTAGATTTAACATATAATATTTAGATTTAACATTTAACATTTAGATTTAACATTTAACATTTAGATTTAACATTTAGCATTTAGATTTATATTTAGCATGTAGCTGTAACAATTACATTTAACTAGCTAAATGTTGTAAAAAGTGACATCAGAAAATCAACACTACATTTTAAAACAGTGTTTGAAGCTAAATGTGACAAAATTTAGGCATGAATTTTGAGCACAAGTTACAGGTATGCCTGTGTTGAATACGGTTAATTAGTTGTGGCGCCATCTTGAATTGGATTGACTCAAAACGGTTGTAGAAGTTGTAGATGTTCATGCAGTTATTATTTCTAAAAGTTTCATTAAAGTTTGTCCAGTGGCTCATAGATAGTGATAAATTTCACCACAGATTGGCTCTTTGTGTTTTTTATTTTCTTACATGTTTAATTTTTCAGGGTTTGTGCAACTATTTACAGGTAATTGTTTGACTTGTTTCCTGTTTCCTCTTCTGCATTGAACAAAATCAACAATCTCTGGCTTCAGTTTGAGTAACAAGTTGTTCCACCTTTTCTGCTAACACGATAAGTGTCTGTAATAAAGAGGAGCCGGCATACACTGTAAGGTTGTCTCTACACAACAGTTTTCTGGCAGGAAAAGGCTGTAAGATTGCTGCAGATCACTTCCTGTCAACATTTGATCAAAACACAAAAACACTCTCTGACTCTCATGACAAAATCTTGGCAAAGGATTTCCAATTCTGTGGATGTTTTATAATAAACCTGCATTTCTGATCAACCTTGTTTTGCAACCATGAGCACCAACTGGAAGAGACCTGAGCTTCAAACAACTCAGCCTGGCATCATCATCATCATTTTGTGCAAGTGCCAGACTCCTTGGGCTTTATGTACAAAGATTTGTGCAGATTTTCTACTGAAACATGGCGTATGCACAAAAAAATCCATATGTTTGAAATGGTCTATGAGCATAAATTCAAGCACATTTCCTCTGTATGTCCCACATGTACCAAAACCCTAAACCCCTCTGTGCCTGAATTTAGCCCTCAGCTGCACTAAGAGCATCTGGCTGCAGGATCTCAGTGCTCCTGTGGGGTAATAAAGGTCCAGAAGTTCAGTAAAATAACTGGTGCAAAACCATTTAAAACATTAAAAGTGAGTATAAGGATTTTAAAATCATGATGAAAATGAACTGGCAGCCTGGGAAAACTGGATAAAACTGGGGTGATGTGGTCACAACGTCTGGTATCTGTTGAAAAGACGTGCAGCAGAGTTGTTTAAGTTTCCAAACTTATTTTCTTATTATTGTTGTGCTGAAAATCATGTAAGTAGAGTTCATAGGGTTAGTAAAGGGACTGAAGATCTCCAAAGCTAAAAAATGAGCTTTACAGAGAGTAAGGCTGGTTACCAAAAAGTTAACTTTCGTGTTTAGAACAAAAACATGACGACAAGCTTGTTTCTCATTGTGAACAGCAAAAAAACCAAAACCTGATTCTGCTTGGATTAAAACAAACTAAATGTAATGTGGACATAAGCCTTAAGAGGTTTGTAAAATTCAGCACGTTCAGTTTAATCAGCTCTCTGCCCTGATTTCTTGCCTAAATTTGTTCTCTGTAAACATTTTCCTAATTATATGGAGGCATGACAAAGAAGGAGCATCAGACTCTGGATTCATCCACATTTTCTCTCCAGCTGTTTCAGTTCTGCACCAGAGTCAGCTGAGGACAATGTACACGCTGTTCAGAGAGTCGGTGGTAATTACTCTGCAGGAGAACATGTAGAGCTCATTCTCTTATGTGATGCTGTGGTTTTGAACTGGATCAACCATTAAAGTTTCTGTGAACTCTGAGGCTGCAGACTCGTCCTGATCTTCAGAGCAGAAGACATTGAACTTTTGTGTTAGCGGACTCCTAACTTCTTATTCCTTTTCAAAAATACCACAGGTTCCTTTCTGCTTCACACATCCTCACATCAATACCCAGACAGACACTGATCAGTGGCTTTGTGAAGCTCAGACACACACACACACACACACACACACACACACACACACACACACAGACTGAGGCAGACAAGGATTGACGTACCGTTACAGGCGCAGACACTCTCCCAGGTGTGCTGCGGGGTGATGTAACCAGCTCTGGCTGTGGTGAAATGGTTGAGTCTCTCTCCTGACAGCAACACGGCATTCCTGCAGCCCCGCGGCGGACAGCCGGCACCCAGACACCCGTTGTGGCTCACCCTAAGGATACTGAGGCTCAGAGAGTCCTCCATGTCTGCCATAATCCCTGCATCAAAGGGTTTAGGTTCAGTTTGCATGCATCTGCATGAGCACTGCTTGTTTGAATAAGTAATGATGTTGATAGCTCACCTGAGAGTCTGCTTGTTGGCAGGGCCTTGTGGATCTGGTCCTGAGGCCTCCAGACCAGCAGGACCTCCAGGATCTGGGTGTGGGGCAGCTGCTGCAGGCTGGCCAGGTGGATCTCTTGTCTGGGCAGAGTCAGAGCTTGAGCCAGGCTGCGCTGAAGGCCTCTCCATTGATCGGCCAGGAACTCCTCAGGTGACATCTTGTCCAGCTGCAGCGTCAGGCCAGAGTCCAGCGCTCTCTGGTCGGCTTCCCACAGGTGAACTCTGACCCCGGCCCAGACACTGAACTTCCCGTCGCTCACGCTGACATTCAGCGCATACGACCCCCCCTCCAGGTGTTCATCTGCCCAAATTCTACCGTCATTTGAGTCTATGGAGAACCTCTTCCCGTCGGGGTTTTCTGACACCAGTTTGTAGGTGAGGATGTCCTGCAGGTCCTGGTCCGATGCGTGGAGTCTGCCGATGACCCGGTTTGCAAACAATCCTCCAGCAGTAGTGATGAAAACTTCAAGAGGCACAACACTGGGAGGGTATTTGCTCTGCTCAGTGACGTTAATGTTGACCACACAGATGGACGACAGGGGAGGGTGACCGCTGTCTGTCACCTGAAGAAAAAAAATGTTTGTTTTAAATATACTTGATCATTTATTCAAATAAAAACTAAATACATAAACTTTGATTAGCCTGGTTCCTGCAAAAAAAAAACACAGTAACTTCAAAATAATTTCTTCAAAGATATTTCTGGTGGGGAGATGCAACAAAATCTATTTTTCTTATCTTAGAGTCCAAATTAGGCAATTTGCACACAGTCTTTATATTTCGCTGTTACCAGAGGGAGGCTGTTGACTTAAACACTACTCACATAATAATAATATCATATGACAATTATGAGCTCTTTGAAGTGAGATTATTGGCTCATTGTTGGGCACTGAGCTGCTCAGAGAGGTCATTCGGCTCCAGACTCTCAGCACACAATGAAGCTGATTTTGTTTCTGTTTCCTCTCCTGTTAGCGGTGAATGCCAGCTCTCCTGACAGCTCTGTGAGCTGTAGACCTACAGCAGCGCTCAGCATGTCGGAGCTGCAGCAGGATTATGCTTCTCATGGTGGGACAACTTGAGACAACTAATTGTTTCGTCTGAAATTTAACAAGCATTTGTGTCTGAGATGAGACGTTTCGCAACATCGACTGTGAGTTTGTTTCTACCCTGTGGGATAAAAATAAAGCAAACAGCTTGAAAAGATGGTGAAAGACACAAGAACAAGGTCAAAGCAGACTAGCGTTCCTTGAAGGGATGCATATCGCTCTAAGACCATCTAATGTTGAGTAACTGTAACCGTTTTGCTCAAATATAAAAAAAAACCTTACATGCAATTTCATGCTCAGAGTTGTTGCAAATGACTTTCTGCAACTAACACATCAAATTTTACTTCAATATTTGTAATATTAACTAATTTATAGCTATTTTAGTGTTGACTAATATCGATTAGCTGTGGGGGCCATCTTGAACTGGATTGACTCCAAAATGTAATTTGTTGAAGAGATACAGCCAATGATTACTTTAAGAAAGTTTCATTGAAATCTGTTCTGTGGTTCATGAGATATTTTGCTAACACACAGAAGAAACCATTATCTCCAGCCTTTTGGCTGTGGGCAATAAAAATCTTTCTCTTTTACCTGAATCTTTAGCTGATGGAAGGGTTTGGTCTTCTTCCTGAGAGGAGCGGAGAGTGACAGCAGGCCGCCCTGGTCGACGTGGAAACGGCGCTCATTGTTGCCGCTGATGATGTGGAAGGAGAAAGGTGGGCCATTTTTCGGGGTGTCTCTATCTTTCACCACCAGCTGGAGGATGCTGCTGCCGATGGACTCGCCCTCCTGCAGGAAACAGCTTCATTATTTCAGTTTTTTTTTCTAAACTTAATCAGTTCTACATGAGGTGCCAATGAAAAACAGCAACCGAATTCAGTATTTCCATGTTCTGCTTTACAAACACAAACCTCATCAGCACCGTTTCCTTATATCTTTTCCTCTAATTTTATGTCCATCATGTTTGTAACTCCTGTACCAAAGGACGGAACCTTGGACTAATTTAATCAAAAAAGGATCTAAAACTGTTTGCTGTGATGAATTACCCATTTTATCTCATCTGAGAGGCTGCTGAGCTGGTTTGATATTAATAGAAACCAGTGGTCCTTTACAAAACAGGTTATCAATCTCAAAACACAACACGCCTCAGGAGATGGATGGCAGGAAGGTATACAAAGTATGGAGTTATGGGGCTAAAATATGAAACAGCCCTTATGAAGCCTTTGAAATTTAAATTACAGCACGCATCACAAGACACAGGCGGGTTTATCAAAGAAAAACTTCATCAGACTGAGGGATGTGGAGGTGGAGTCAGGCTGAAGTTGGAGGGACTCGGATGCAGGGCAACACTGAAAAAAAGGATTCATTTCCTCTGCACCGCAGTGACCACGTCAGAGCCAAAGCATCAAACCAGCACTATCAGACTTCTATCTATTCCTATTTCTACTTTCTCAGACTCCTCAACTCCACTGAGGTTTCAGAAACTAGAATCCCAACCTGCACGAATCACCTGTCCAACCCGTGGCCTGTCCCACAACTTAAACTGAACAAAACTGTCAGACCAGACATTTCAAAATGTCCTAATCTGAGGTCTTCAGTTTATATAACTGATCTCGTTTGACCAAAGTGATTAAAATACATTTCTTAGAAAGCTCCTTCCTGAAATGTCTAATTTGCTCTGAGTGGTTGGATCTGCCATTTTTAATCACGAATCCGGGTCAAGCAGTCAAAAAGTCCACCTTCTAATGACGTCACTAAATGCTGTTCTGCATAAAACCTTAAAAATCTTCATGAAGATAAAACTTCTTCCTTGAAGAAATGCATATTGCCCGCTGTCCTGCATGCCAAAGTTTAAAACAAAGATCTTGTGTGGTCTGTTAGTATCTGTTAAAGTGCTGTACTGTAAGGGGGAGGGCTCGACACAGGTACAAGATCTGCATCTGCAATATACAATCCTAATCTGATTGCTGCCCCTCTGATGAAGATTTATGCCATCTGTTGGTCTTCATTTCCACGCCGAGCTGCAGGCAGGATGGCAGCAGAGGATGTAATTCGGATGACTCCAGGCCTCACAAGACCGGCTACTTCTCATGCATCTAAATTTCTGTCATCGTTCCAAAGCAGTCCCAGCATGTAATTACCAGTTTCACTTTCAATTAAATATATTTAAATCATCAAGCTTATGTTTTCATATTGAAAGCAAAACAGTAAATATGTAACACTGGATGTTTTTCTCCAAAAACAATGTTTTTTTTATAAAACCTAAAGAATTCTCTCCCTGCTCTCAGAAACATTGATTTATATTTATTCATCCAGCTGATATTGTCAGATAGATCATTCTAAATAGATCTGTTGCTCAGGATTCTTTATAGACACCTATTATGAGGGAATTCTTTGCCTGGGTCAAAATGGATCTGGTTCATACTAAAAGCAGATTATAAAGGCAGCACGGGTGCTCCTTCCTTAGTAATTAAAAAAAATCAGACAGCTTTTATTACGGCTCCTGCTGAGACACTTCCTGTTAATTTCACGCGGCTAGGAACCTTCTGAAGCGAAAAAAAAAAAAAAGACCTCAGTTCTGCTAAAATTCAAGACATTTTAATTGGACAGAGTTAGAATCCCCTCACCCCATTTCCTCATTGAGTAACTGATGGCTCATCAGTTATTTTTCTCCAGGAAATAAACTCAACATACAGTGAAGGATTCTTCTTGATATTAAATTAATTAAAAACCCCTTTAATTTGATTTAATTTAGTCATAAATTTATTCATCTTAACTGAAACTCCACAAACATGCAGGATGTTCCTGAATAGAAGAGTGTAATCTTATTAAATCTGAGTGTGAAACTGCTGTGATTTTCTTATTGATAATACCTTTGAGTAAAGCCAATCCTTTCAGGTCATCCAGGACAGTTAGGCAACACAAATTTATTCTGATTTGTCACTTTGCTACAGAGCTGATTCATCCTCTGTAGATGTTCTGTGAAATAAATAAATTACCTGTTCATCTGTTGCTTTAGGTGAAGTTTTTCTAACTTCCTAATATGACACCTTTGGTTCGCTACAGCAGATGTGCCACTCATAAAGGTAGACGCTTAAGGGTGACAAATAGTCAAACAAAAGTCTGCAATTAAGAAGCAAAGAGAGAACCCAGGTTCCTGTGGACCTGCAGCACCTGTCTGAAAAATAACAACTCCTTTGCCTTGTTTCAGCTGCGTCCATCTGCTCCATGCAATCAGAGTTCCTTCATCAGGCAGAGCTGGCTGTGAAGACATCAGCAGATGGGACCATTTCAGAGAGTTTGGATTCATCGCCACACGTCTGGCGAAGTTTCGTCTTTTGCACAAGCTATTCTGTGACTGGATGGGAGTTTCTGAGCTGGCAGGTCTGTAGCAGTTAGTGATGGAGAGCTGGCAGAAAAACACGGGGGCATCAGTGAGCAACCAGCTGAAATGTTCTGATCATCCTGTCAGGAGCCCGCACACACAGGTGTGTGGTCACCCAAAAGCATTCAGAAACACAAGCTTTCACAGGCACAAAAGTGGAAGTAAATTGCCCGTTAAAGGTTTTTCCACACCAGCAGACAAGGCCAGGTAATAAGAGGTGTGAAGTGAGAGGGTGGCACTGATGTCCTACAAGTCACAGTCACACAGAAACCATTTGTGACAGCTGATCCTCACAGTCCTCTCTGAACTCAGCACCCACTTTAATGAGCGCTGAGCATCACCCTTATGACTCTTACAGGTCAGTTAGAGACGCACAACGAGGAACTGATCCAGGAGGTTTGATCCCGATTGATTTTCCTTTAATTTTCTCTGATCTTCGCTTCGTCTGTCTTCATTATCACTGTGTTGGGATGCAGGTGGAGCTTTACAGCCTCCTGCTCATCCTGGTCATCCTGATAAAATCCTGCCGTTCTCATTTTAACGTCAGAAAACACACATGAATGCAGCGGTCCCTGTTCAGGACACCAGAGGTCATTTATTCTAGGATGCGGTCGGCAGTTGGTTGTTTGTCGAAGCAGTGATTTGTGACTGCTTTAAGATGTGGACAAGGATGGTCTTTGGGCACAAAGCAGATGTTGAAAAAAACAATTTAAATACCTAAGAAAGAAATATGGTGTCCTGCAGAGGTCAAATGAAGGTCCAGTATAAAAAACGGCACAAATGTAACTTCTAAATGAAACACTGAAAAACAAAAAGTTACTAAAAGAGTGATGTTAATGTTTTGCATCATCTTAACAATGTTTTCTTCTTTGGTCTTTGATATAAATTGTGAGTTTTGTAACTTGCAGTCATTTTTTTAAATGTTTCTGTTGTAAAACCACTTGTGGAGCAGCACTGACTGCTGCGTAGGCCAGGCTTGTTTTTTCATGCCTGCAGCAAACTGGATGCATCATCCAGACAGAAATGTAGAGCAGCCAACACGAGCCTGCTCACGGCGAGAATAACACCTAAAATCTGGTGTCTGATATTCTGTGAACATTATGGATTATTACAACATGGATGACTAAGAGTCTGCATCAACATACTGCCAATTTGATGGAGTTGTTTCACAGAAAATCCACCATTTGTCACATGCGGAGTGTGAAATGTTTAGCTTGCGTACCTGCAGGTACAGGTTGTGGTTAACCTGAGAGAAAACGGGCTTGTTGTCGTTCACGTCCAGGACGGTGATGGTGATGAGGACGGCTGACAGCAGTGGAGGGTTTCCTTCGTCGGCTGCCTGCACCGTCAGCGAGTAATGAGGGATCTGCGGAGGGACAGTCAGGCTTTTAACAGAATGATTTTGAATCTAAATCTTCGGTTTGCCTGGACGCACACTGACCTCCTCTCTGTCCAGCGCAGTGCGGACAGTGATTTCACCGCTGCGAGGGTGGATGGAGAACTGCTGCTGAACGTCTCCACTCACAATGGAGTACCGCAGCAGGTTATTGATCGGCCCATCCAGGTCATTGGCTGTTACCTGGAGGTAGGTGAAAACAAGTAAAGGGATGAATCTTTTATCTTGTATGGGTGTAAGAGGTAAAAACAAACAGTAAACAGCCCAGAATAACTATCCAACACTGGATCCATACTGAAAACACAAGAAAACATTAAATTTTTTTATAATCTGTTTTGTTTTTCTGCAGCTAGAGAGTAAGTTTATTAAAGCTTCTAAATTTAAGATGCAGTTAATTTAATTCAGTCAGATAACTCACAGCATTTACATCCAAATGTTTATGTAGAAAATATTTTCACCTACTCTTCTCTTTATCCTGTTTTAATGTTGATTTAACAAAGACAAAAAAACAAAAAAGAAAGGAATTATCTTTTAAAGTTTGCTTTTAACTGCATAATAATTGATCTCCCATCTCACTGTAACAATAAAACCCTGTAACTGTGTCTCCTGATTGTTAAAAACATAAATACTGCTTATAAAAGTAAAATAGTGCTGAGAGGAAAATGTCAAATATGAAACACGATCATATGATTACAGACTCATCATGTAGCTGCTGAGTTGTGTTATTACCACTTTGTCAGCTGCTGACCGGACATTACACCCAACCTGTTGTATTTCTTCTGATTTTTACACAAAATTATGTAATGTTACTATATGTGTGCCGTTATCAGTGTGAGATGTTAGAAAAGTTCAACCTTTCTTGTGTTTTCCTGCCATGTTACAGATGTGTGTCCTGAGAAACAAACTAATCTGAGTGCATGTGCTTGCATGAAATATAAATATTACCAGGTTAAAAAAATCATAGTTTGTGTGTTGGGCTTTAAAAGCTCAACAATAAACTGATAAATGGTCTTTATTTCAACTAAAGAAAGTGCACTTCAGTTACTGATGTCTTTGTGTTGATGATGTGTTTAAGAAGTGTTTGGGATGTGGACTCTGTGTTTGTAGGTTACTATAATGAAGATTTAATTATTATAAGAACTTCTTTAATCTTGGAGGATGTGTAAAAGCTCCTTCCTGGTCAAGGAACATTTTTTCAAACAGAGTATCTCTAAAATACGTTCAGATGTTTGGTTTGACTTTATATTCTGGTGTTCTCTGGTTCTTACAGTCATCACCAGGCTTCCTGGAGTCAGATCCTCTGATATCTCGGTGCTGTAGACGCTCTGTGCGAACACCGGTGGGTTGTCGTTCGCATCTGTTACGTTGATGATGATCGTTGTGATGTCAGAGAGGGACGACTTGCCACGACTTCCCTCCACAGATAGGTAGTATTCCCGGAAAACTTCGAAATCCAGTGGGGCCACGAGAGTCAAAAGGCCTGCAAGAACACGAGGAAAAGAAGAGATTTGACCTGGTGTCGGATATAAATGACACTGAGATAATAAATAATTTCAAACAACTGATAAACAAGGAGAACCAAATAAGGAGAACCAGTTAAAGGTCCTGGACTGTTCCGGTCAAAGCCTGAACCTCGGTCCACCTGAGACCCTCTGGTTTGATTTAAAGATTGTTGGACACAAGCAGCACCGTCTGCAGCAGTTCAGTCACAGAAAGTCCAGGTTAGATGGACCAGGATCATGAAGACCTGATGATGAAACTTCTGCAGATTGAGTTTAGGGGGCTGAATACATCTGCATGTTCCTCTTTTTAATTTTATATATATTGTTTTAATATTTAAAACAAGTTGTTCTCTTGATTTAGCTTTTTAACCTGCAGTATTTAGTCCTACTTATTGCTTTAAAACCCAATTAAATTCCAGGTTATAGGGTAACAAAATAGAAAGACTACCAAGAGGGATGAATACTTTTGCACAACACTTTAATTGCTCAAACAGAGACCTGCTCAGAATTGTCAGGGACGGTTCTGTTTGTCTCTATTAGTTTCCTGCTTCAGTTGCTATTAATGTTCCAATTTGTGTGCACCCTGGTAAAATTTAATTTAATTTAATAAAGCCATTCCTGATTTGTACAGCAGCCAGCAAAGAGCTCATTGGTATATTTCCACAGGAACAAAATAAAGATCAGGACTCCTAAATAGCAGTAATTAATAACTGTTACTGTGAATAAATCCTCACTTTGACAGTATTTCATTTTAAGGTGAATCCAGTTTGTTAATAAGCTACCAAACAGGTGGAAGTGACATGTTTAAAAAGCGAAAACTGTGACTCGTTGGTGGTCCATAAATAGAAAGAAATCCATCAAATTTGACCACATGTTCAAATCTCAGTGACCCTATTCTTCAGTCAGACCTCGATCTGTTTTCCAGGCGTCGCTGTGACTGCACATCACAGGTTCTTATAGGGCAGACAAGGTTCTCTGGATGCTAATTTATCCACGTTGACTTGAACGCATCCTGTCTGAGTGGTAAGATGTCCCATACTCTGTGAGCTGACTGAAGCTGTGGCTTTAACCTTTCAGAAAGTATCTCTCCACAGCTGGCTGCTGTCTTCATGTGTTAGTTAGTTTATGGCAGCAATAAAAGAAGTCAGAGTCTGTTAATCTGAACAAAACAGCCTCTTCACTTCCTGCTTAACTAATTAAAACTAAAACAATAAGAGGAGGTGTCAAAACACAGCTCTATTGCTCATGAGATGGGTTGGAGACGCCTACGATGCCTTTATAACAATCTTACACGGACTCCACGGTTTGGAAATGAGGACCCTTACAACCGTCGAAGCTGCTGCCTTTTTCTGTGTTTGTTCCACTGAATAGGTCTGAAGCAACAGGATCTCTTCTGTGAGCTTATTATCCCACACAGAGCCGGAGCGTATCTGCCCGCCGCAGCTCGGCACATCCAGCAGTGTGTGTGAGTGTGTGTGTGGGTGAAACACACTCCCTGTTTCTGAGGCTGCCAGCCAGTGTGCTGAAATACTCTACATGGAAATAAAAGAAAAAGCAAGATCCAGCGTAAACAACCATCTACCTCCTCCCCTCGAACTGAACACCTCCAGGTTTCATGGAGAGAATTATCTGCAACACAAGTTTCACTTTATTGATTTTTCTGAGATCAAGGAGATTTCTGCAGCCAGTTTCAGTATGAATGATCCAACGTGTCCTATTCATTCACTTATTGGTTCTTTTTACACTTTTCTACTGTGAGAAAACTGACTGAGACTGTTCTTATTCAGATCTCATTGACTTTCATCTTTCTTACCACACCAACTTGTCCAAATTATCTTTTTTTTTACTTTTAGAAGCTCTACGATTTATTTATATACAGAATGTGGTTAAACAATAACTGTAGGTCAAGAGGTGTAAGAGCCATCATTTAATCTGATAAAACAAAAAAGCAAACGAAGATGTTGTCAATTACTGCTTTCTATCTGTTAAGAGACATATTATAAAACATTTTACTGTTTTCTGTGGGTTGTTAAGAACTGTCAGCCTGAAAACTGAGAGGTCTGTTAAAGGTTTTAAGTACGATGTTTGAATCACCACAAAAATGACTCCTTGAGAAAGAAAGTGCAGGAGTGATGTCGTAAGGGCTGCAACTGCTGGCTGCAACTGCTGGTAGTCTCTTCTCAGTTTCATCACTGGAGTCGCGAAGTTGCTTGAATTTTGAACATGTTCAAATAATTTGTGCAACAAATTTTCTCTGTCTCGTCACAGGATTTCACAGGTGTCTCAAACCCTTCTGAACCCTTCTCAGTTTAGTTGCAGGTGTCTGCAACTCATCTGAAGAGTGCAAGAGGAGTAACATGACAAGTGCACGGAGCTCTCCTCTGATAGAAATCATCATGTTCAGGTCTAACATCCTCGCTGCTGATAAATAGTTTTTAAATAAAAGGTCCTGCCTCTTTCTAAGGTCCAGTAGAATTAATCACAAATGTGGTGTGGCTGCCAAAGTGGGCATTGAAGTAATGTTTAAGCCATGCATATAAAAATAAGCTGTGAATTGCTGCAGCTAGACTTACTGGTTACTAAGAGTTCAGTGAGTCTGCAGCAGAAAATGTGCATATTTTTCTGCAATACTGAGTCAAGTTCGAGTTACCAACCAGTCTCATACAGTCGTAGCCCCAGAAACATAGGTTTAATGAGGCCCTAAAATCAGTGTCAAAGAAAAAAAGCTTAAAATACTAAATATATGAGAGGTTTTTTGTACTGTAATCTTGTTGTGCTTTGAGTAAAGTACATGACAAAGATATCTGAGGAACTCAAAGATTGTCTCAACATGTGGAAACAGGACATAATGTCTCCTTCAAACAGTATTTTATAGGAAGTCCAGAGAAGCTGATTTAAACTGAACAGACTTGTTTCCAAGGAGGAAGGTGGACTTTCAGATATAAGATTGCACAGCTTATCGTTCAAAACAGCACAATTATTGAACACTGATGCTAAACTGAAGCTCAGAGGAAGTGATGTTTAACGGTTCTTATCAGAGCTCAACAACAAATTCACACCAAGTGTCTCATTGTACAGAAAATACTTCTCCACCTGTTGTACAAACAACAATTTACTGAAGGCAGAGGCAAACTGGCAATAAATCAAAGTGGTAAATAATGTGTAGCCTTCAGGTTCAATGATTCTCCTTTCTTTAGAAAATCTGAATAAACCACAGAGGTTCATACTTCAAAGCCTGTTTCTGGTGTTTTCACACACAGGGATTCGTGCAGGTACAGTAAATACGTTCATGTGTGACAGCGACAGTTAAAATCCCGTAGATTCATCTTTGATACGAACACTCAGCTCGTCTTGGAGCTGGTTCTGCTCAGCAGGAGCCACTTCCCTCAGAGCGGGAACTGGGTGAGACTTGTTTGTCATTGTCAACCTGACTGCTTCCAGTTTTCACTTGTTTTATCGGGAACACAAACACGCAGTCAAGCGCCGCTTTTAGAAACTCAAAGAGAAGACTTCGCAAGATCTTTTAAAAGCTGCGGGGAATTTCATTTGATATCCGTTCAAAAGGCTTATTGTGCTTCAACTGGGCCACGGTGCTAAAAAAACACATACAGCTGCATAAAAACATACAAAAAAAGGTGTTTTCTGTTTGTTTTTACAAAACCGAAGTATAGTCTGTCTTCAGCAAAAAATGAGTGAAATAAAAAGAAAAGATTAGGTGTCTAATTAAGTTATTTAGTTATTTATTAAGACTATTATAGGTCAATAAATTAGTTATTGGTTCACTCAAATGTTATTGGAATGGCATTTATGATAAGAATTATCTAAATTATATCACAGAGTTGTTTTGTGCAATTTTTAAATAGGATTTTGTCAACAAAAGTGATAAATGTAACAGAAATAGCTTCTTTAATCTGTTAATATCTCATGCAGACGTGTTTGTGCAGGTGACTGAGAGAACCGCAGCGAGACGCATGCCGTTCAGGTGAAACTGAAAACTAAATCAGGTATATTACTGCTGTCAGTTTCCTCATGACAACTCATCATAATTCTCTGTAAAAGTTCCTGCTTGCTTGCTTGCTTTTATTAAGATGCAGTCATAAAAACTGGCTTTTTATACAAAAGGTAAACATAAATAATTGCAGTCAATTGCATAACAGAATCTACTATAAAAATTAATTATTTTGCAATAATTGCTTTGTTATTTTATCTTCTTTAAAACGACAAAAAAGATTCAAAAATAAAATTCTTATTTGTGAAGTTTACCTTATAAAATTAAATGCTAATTTTCACTTCGTAAAAACTGCAGAACACAGAACGAAAATGGTTGATAGTTTCAGAAATAAGGCAAATAAAAAACTAACGTAAAGTGATGATTTTCTCAGTAAACACAAAGGATTTTTTATCGTCGCCCAGAGATCAAACAGTTCATTGTTCAAAATTAAATTTTGTTGTTCATTAAAATATTAAAACATTAAAAACACATTATCTTGTTTGAATGGCTGAACTGATTTTATTTGGGGATTTTTTTTTGTTTAAAATCTTTCAGTTCTCAGTGTTTACCTTGGTTACAGTTAGCCGATGTTTCCTTTTCCATCATTATTCTCTGAGAAACAAACAGGACTGTGTTTCTGAGCTCTTTAAAAAGAAACGCCACCCTGTCTTCAATCGGATCATCCCTGCCACTCCTTTTTGTCAGATGATAAGTTTATCTCTCCTGATGACTCTTAACTTCCAGCTGCAGGCAGATTTGTGGACTGTCAAACACTTCGCTGTGATTCACGACACATCACGCTGCCACGATGGGTAAACCTCGTCCATCTGGCACCTGCAGTAAGATATGACAAACTACCGGCTGTCAAATGTTTAAACAACACCTCCTGATCCAGGAGCAGAGTGAGATTTACTCTCTGAAATCGTGTCCTGAACGACATCCTTGAAGCAAAGGATCCATAATTTATCTTTATTCTGAGTCACTCTGATGACATCTATGAATTATCTGTTGTGGTCTGAAGCAGCCAGTGAGCCAGCCTCTCTTCATGAAGTGGACCAAACAAATAAACTGATAATCTACTAACTCTGACCCACTCTCACAGCAGACTGAAGCCCACATCTTGTTTACAGCTTGTTGAGAAAGGCTGTTTTTAAAGATTCGGTGCAGAAGGTATCAAACACTTGAGCTCACACGTCTAACCCTTGGAAGATGTCTCCAGAAGATGTCCTACTGCTGTTCATGTGACTTATAAGCATCTGTCATCAATCATCCTGTGAGACTTCCAACGCTGCTACCTGTGGATGTGTACCTACCTGTCCAACCTGCGCCGCGTGCTGCGAACACAGGAACCCGCTGGTAATGGGGTCAGGGGTTACTGTCTAACTGCTTGCTTCTACCTCATTTTCACTTCGAAGGGAAAGTTTGGAACTTTGTTTTATAAACATTTAAGTTAATTTCTGGTGTGAAGCTAGTTCTCAGTGCGACCAGTAGGTGGCAGTGTGATTTCAAATAGTTGTGTCCTTGCAAAGTAATTAGTTTAAACTGGGAAAGTTGTGTTTATTCTTTCACTGTCAGCAAGATGTGGGCAGAAATAACCAGCTGATTAGTTTTGCTTTTAGTCGTGTGATTTTTACAGAATTTTCTGTAGATTTCTGTTTGCAAAACAACTTTTCGTTTTCTTTATTTTTGAATAACTGAAAGCTTTTAATATTGGATGTTTTGCAACCTTCCAGTTTAACATGGATGCTTATTTAGCTCAAACTGTCTCTGTCCAGAATGTGGATATAAATGTCCTCAGGACTGTCTTTAAACAAAGAGTGGACTCTTTCTTCCTCTCCTCTCTCTTTGATGCCAAAAGTTTGTTTTCTTTTATATTCTGTCTCTTAATTATGTGCCAAAATGTTAAAATGACATCTCACATTCATACCTGAGCCCAAAGCATTTCACACTGTTGTCATCACAGTGAATGAAAGCTGAAGCACATTAATACATTTAAGAAATTTATTAATTTAATATAAAACCTAAATGTTTTCAATCTGCGATGCATCAACTGAAGAAAGCTGCAGCCTTCAGAGAGGAAAATCAAATTAAAGCCCTTATCACATTTCTTTAGTTAGTTAGTGTTAAATTATGTTAAACACAAAGAAGAAGCAGGAGTTTCTCTCTGACAAAAAACTGAGACAATCAATATTTTCTTTCCAATAGTTTCAGCTTCAGAAGTGAAATCTTTAGGTCATTTATGATTTACTGATACAAAGATATTGTTACAGGAGTATATTTTGTATTAATCATGTGAAAAGAGATGCTTAAACATTTAAAAAGGGCACCAATAAACCATTATGACCCCCTTTATACATTTCCATATTTATGTGACTGTTCTTTGACAGATTTACTTTATTATTTATTATTTTATTCTACAGTTGCAGCTTCATGCAAAAAATAATAATACATCTTTACCTAAATATAACATTTATTTTGCCAAAGGGTTGTAAAAAGAGATCAAATGAAAGAATAAAAAAGCAGATTCAACAAACCGTTTTCCTACCTGTTCGAGAGTCCAGCAGGAACCTCCCGTCCTCATTTCCTGAGATGATGCGGTACACGATGGGATCCGGGCCGCCGCCCTCTCTGGTGAGGGCGGAGACGCTCAGCACCTCTGACCCGACCGCCAAGGATTCTGGGAGCTGGGCGGTGTACTCCGAGCTCAGGAAAACCGGCTGGTAGTCGTCCAGGGAGACCACGTCCACGGTCACCGTGGCAACGGAGTAAAGCTGAAGAGGCAGGCCGCGGTCGGTGGCCCTCACCTTCAGCTCAAAGGTTGGCGGGGTGTCAGAGGTCAGAGGTCGCTCCAGGCGCAGGACCCCCGAAACCTCGTCCAGAGAGAAGTAACCGTCGTCGCCTTCCAGCAGGGAGTACTTCACCTCCGAGTTTATTCCTGGAAAACAACAACAAGCATAAAGTCTCAGATTTAATACCTTAAATCCTAAATCTCACCTCTGTGGGCAGAAAGGATCAATAAAACGTTACAGAGCTCTGAACTGACTGTTGTTGAATGATCTGATTAAATGGTTTTATTTGAGATATTAGTCTTTGTAAATAATAATAATAATAAAATACAATAAAAGGAGCTGGTGGAATATCAGACAATATCATAATTTAATTTGTGACTTTTTTTCTTGGAAATGTTTGACTTTCCAACATAAAAGAATATCCAAGTTTTTACATAAATAAATATGTTTTCTCTGAATTTTGACCACAATTCCACACCTTTTTTTTATTTTGCTTTACTTTGAATAACCATAAATAAAGCCAGTTTTTGCACTACAAATGAACTTAGATTCAGATCACAAAAAAATATTTACTTTTATTAAGGATTAATTTTACAGGATAAAATATTATTTTATTCGTTTATTTTTCTGACAACCAAAGTTTTGCTGTTTGCTCTGAAAGTTTATCTGATGCACTCATGGGTCTGTAAAATAAATCTAAAACCTGCTTGTCGTTGCACAACATGAGGCGCCTCTAAATCAGCACCATTAACAAACAAAACATAATAGTGCATCATTCATCATTCACCTGCTCAGGTGTTATAAAAACTTCTAATATCTGTGAGGTTTAGTCCCACAGGCGGCGATTAGGAATCAACAGACGAAACGTAAACAGACGGTTTCAAATGAGCCAAGAAGGAAAATGTACTTTTGTCGTTTTCGTCAGAATTTAGATAACTATATCTAAAAAGAAAAAGACAAATCAGTTAAATGCCTGCAGAATTCAGCTGATGTTCTCTGCTGAGAAATAAATCAAGATGTGACAGGTGCAGAGACGCCAGCAGACAGATTAAATCCTCGCACAGATCTAACTCAGCGTCTCGTCTGTGAGAAAGTTGTGGGAAAACAAGCTGCTGCACATCTGAAGGAGTGGCTGAATGTGCCCCAGCTGTTTTTAGTTCTGCCTCCGTCTTGTTGCAGTACCGAAACTTCGGCTTGAATCAGTTTGCCTTGGATTACAGTCACTGAGTGAAACATTTGGCAGGTTATTATAAGAAGATGGTTTCCAGTTTCCACACAGCCAGGACTCGCTGATATGAAAAATGATAACAACATAACTAATTTACTTCCTGAAGATTTCATTTTTCGCTCATAAATAGCCAAGATGAGGTTTGCATTTTCTTTTTTATTTATGAGCCACTAATCAAGCCACTGACTCAATTTGTAAGGAAGATGATTTAGAAACTCAAAGAAACAAGACTATACTTTAAAAAAATAGATCACAACTTGAGATAAGGTTACAAAACTCTGACTTCCCAGGTTTCTTAAAGTTCTTTAGACGTGGCATCACTTGTTCACTAACAGAACTTTTACATGACGATATAACGCTTCAGTCGGGTGCAAAATGACATAAATGTCATTAGATGGTTTTGTTTTTTGATGATCTTCTATCAACTGTGATGCATTATGACTAAAATGCCAACAGGAGAGGCAGAGGACACCCTGGATAGGTCACAGGTCCATCACAGGGACACATAGAGACAAATAAGACAACCATTCACCCTCTCACTCACACTTAGGGACAAAAAAACATGCATATTTTTGGTCTGTGGGAGAAAAACCCTCTCATGCACACAGAAAAAGCAAACCTGTAACCTTCTTAATGTGAGGCGACAGCAAGCAAAAATATCTGTTATTTATCATTTTCTTTACTCTTTAGTCAATCATTTTGGTCCAACAGAGGCTAAAAGTTACTTTTGAGATTTAAAACCTTGAGTCAAATGTGGTGATATTTACTTTTAGTGCATTAAAATCCTAAAACAAAAAAAAAAAAAACAGGCGATGGTTAACTTTAAGATCAACCCGTATGGTTGTGTTTCCACTGATGTTTTATGGCACTCACTTCTAAGAAAAGCGTACAAATTGTTGTTTATCTTTCGCCTGCTTCTTCCTTCAGGGATCGCCACAGCAAGCAAACTTCGCACGAAAGATTTGGCAATTGTTTTTATGCCGGATGCCCCTCCTGATCCAACCTGGGCTCTAACCTACAAGACCCCCGAGCTACCACTGCCCTCATAAAAAGCATACAGCACACCTTTTTTCACATTTCCCAAGAAAGTGGGAATCTATAGCAATGCAAAACAACCTAAAAACACATTTAAATGACACAGTTTTATCCACAGATAGGTTTAATTATCACACAGAGATGAAAGAAGAGATTTTAAATAAAGCAGGAATTGGTGGTTAAAAACATGGTAATGCACCATGATGTTCCAAATGAACATCGTTAATAAGAGTTTAAACCTCTAACGCTGCTCGGATGTGGCCCTGTGTTGATTGTTTTAGTTTAAAACATCTGCAGTGTAAAATATGAGGAATGTATTTGGATAAATTAAGCTGAATAAACATGTTTGCTTCCAAAGTAAAGCTGTCGCTCTCGTTGTGCAGCTCTTGCTTTCCAGACGCTTCGAGGGGTTAAAACAAATTTACTGAGGGGGATGTCAGGATCTGCAGCTGAATGCTGATTATAAAGCACACTTAACAGTTGATAAACATGTAAAATTACAGTGAACTCATGTGTGAAGTGAGGTGCTAATGCTGCTGAGGTTAGGGGTAGATCATTACCAACACAGCTGGAACGGCACATAAAAAGGTATGAGATGGGAGTTTCAGAATTCAGAACTCTGTTAGGAATGGATTAGTGTTTTATTATAACTGGGATCAGTTAGATTCAGACAAATAAAGGCAGGTCTGTGTTTAACAGGGTAAAAAGAATTCTTGATACCAACATGTTGTGACCTGAGAGAAAACAATGTGGTGTTTTTACTGTCATAAATCCAACTGAACCCACAGAGATGTTAGAAACGTCGGCAGCAGCTCACCTGTGTCTGCGTCGGTGGCGTAAATGACCGAGATGGGTGTGCGCGCCGTCGTGTTGTCGAACACCGTGACCTCGTAGTGGCTGGTGGAGAAGTGAGGCGGGTTGTCGTTCATGTCCTGGATCATCAGCAGGACGTCGGCCTGACAGGACCGACCCCCGCCGTCTGTCGCCTTCACCACCAGGTTGTACTCCAAGTCCGCCTCCCGATCCAAAGCAGCCCAGGTGAACAGCTCACCTGGGGAGAGCGGATTCCCAGTCAGTCAACCACAGAAACACTAACAGCAGAAAACACATCCTTTATTCTGAAACAAATGAATTTAATTACATTATTCTTCTGTTAGAACTTCCTGCTGTAACCTGAATACACATCTTTTGATCTCAACACAACACTAATATCTTGGAACATACAATAACATCACAATAGAATTTATTCTCAGATATGCTGCACATTTGTTACCCTTTTTCATTAATTGTTAGCTGTTTAAATGCTTCCTCTTAGAGGAAAGTCTATTTATGTTTAAATGGTCTATTAGGTTATACATCACTGACCAACTTACAGATTGTTAGTTTACTCAAATTACCTGTTATATACCAATCATACTATTAACTAAAACATAGTACTTTGTTCAAATGTTTCCTCTTAGAGGAAAGTTTATTCATGTTTGTGTCAACATTACTCTGTTATAGTTATACCAATCATACTATTAGCTAAAATTACTTTTGTTTTGTTAAATTTTGATAAATAAATTTCACTTCACTTCACTTAATTAATTTAAGAACTAAAGAAAAAAGGTTGACACAAAACAATTTTCAACTTTCAGAGATAGAGCCATAAAAAAGGGTCAATAAAAAAGTGATATAAAGTAAAGACGAGATGTTTTTGCTTCTCATCGGCTGAGATCAGCTACAGATGGATGATAGGAACACCATCCCAAACAATCCTGGAGTGACTGAGCACATTTAACTCCAAACACCATCATACCTGTTCTTTGTTCCAGATGAAATTTGTTAGCGTCTGGACCGTGGAGTGTGTACGAGATCTCGCCGTTCACGCCAACATCTGAATCTGAAGCTGAAACTTTGAGCACGAACATCCTGGGTGGCAAGTTCTCCATCACCCCCTCCGTGTACATCAGCTGGAACCAGAGGAACAGGAGATCAGATCTTCATCAGACCTGTTCAAGGTGGTCTCTGAGTGTCTGACAAATCAAAGATTTATAGCAGGAAGGGTAAACACAGCTGCTGGGCTCCAACGATGAGGAGAGAGGATGGAGTTTTAAAACTAGTCAGGATTTACTATGAAGGAGAAGATCTTCACATGACGTCACGGTAACAGAAAAACTGGTAAAAATACACAACTTTAAGAGCTTAACAAATCAACAGAGGACAAAAATGCCAATAAAAGCTCAATCTGAGACAACAAACAAGATAAATTATAAGTTTAAAAACAAGAAAGTATTATTTTTTTATTGATTCTCTGTCTAAATGAATGTGAGTGACAGGTTGAAACCAGTTACCTGTTCGCACACCGGACTGTTGTCGTTGATGTCTAGCACGTGGACATCCACGGTGACCGGAGCCTCGAACTTCCCGTCCGTGGCCGTCACTTTCAGGGTGTACCGGTCTTTGGTCTCTCGGTCCAGAGTCTCCTTCACTATCAGACCCCACTGACCCTCGTCCTCCTGGATGATGGCAAACTGACCCAACGGGTCGCCATCTGTGGGTACGACAAAGAACCGAGTCACGGCTTAAAACTAACTGGATAAGTTTCCAACACAGCAGCTTCCTTGTTTTTGGATGAAAAATAAATTATTTCTGCTCCCTGTCCTGCAGGTTGTTTAGAGGCGGCATGGTGGGGCAGTGGTAAGAGCTGTTGCCTCACAGCAAAAAGTGGAGTTTACATGTTTTCCCTGTGTGCACCCACATGGGTTTACTCCGGGTACTCTGGTTCCCTCCCAAAGACCAAAAACATCCATGTTAGATTAACTGGTAACTCAAAAATGTCCATAGGTGTGAGTGAGAGTTTAAATGGTCTTTATGTGTCTCTGTGATGGACATGTGACCTGTACAGGGTGTCCCCTGTCTCTCACACAGTGACTGCTGGAGATCGGCACCAGCTGCCTGTGACTTGGAAAGAAGAAGTGGGTAAAGAAAATGGATAGATGGATTGTTGTTTTTACTGTTTTGCCTAAAACCATTCCTGCATTTATTTTCTTTGTGTGCTTAGCTTTTTCATTAATCACCTGAAAAGTTACAATTATCAGTGAGACTGTTGGAAACTCAAACTCCAATATTCCTCAAAAACAAAAAAACAAACATGTCAACCTGCAGACTGAAGCTAAATTTGGGAACAAGTTGTAACATCAGTATTTACCGATATGTTGTGCATTCAGAATGTCACAAAAATTGCTTTGGGCATCATCCAGATTTACATTATTGCTTCTGAGCAACAATCAGAAAACTATGGTTTAATTTTACAAACATATGAATAAATAAATAAATAAAAAAACAATTTATAACGGTTGGAGACTCTTGTCTGTGAAGAAAACCTATTGAAATCAATAGTAATGAATATTAAACCCTTTAGTGCTCTGAATAAACAATATTTTCAAAAAAGTCACATTGGCAGAGGGCAACTTTAATTTGCATTTGTTTCTGTTTGTGTTTCGGTGACGAGTCAGTGTCAGCATGAGCCGAGCCCTGCCATTATAAATAATTCCAACACAAACACTTCTCTCCTGCAAAGAAGGGTGTTGTGACAGAGAGCTCCTTTAGAACAGTTTAACTGTCTGAGATTTGCATTAATTGAAGGCTTTGTTTGTGTTGTTAGCTGCAGGGCATCCAGTTGGTATTCTTGTATTGTCATCTTGCTCCTCTCTGGGATTAATCTGAAGCTGAATAATATGACACAGTTGAGGATGATTAACAACGATTTCATTTCACCTCATTAGTGTCTTGATAAATCCCACAGTACTGCAGAACTCTGATTTCACTGATTAAAACATGCTTGCACAGATAAACACAAACTAGATCATAGGTAAGTACTGCAAGGCGGAATTACACAAACTTAATGCCCTCCAAGAGATACCAAAAACACACGAGAGGAACAAACACACGTGCAGACATACACACCTGTGATGTAACACGTCACAAGGCGGTTCTCCAGAGAAACGTCAGCATCTGTGGTTGTCATGGAAACGATAGGTTCGAACGGGGTCAAGTTCTCCACCACGGAGCCACGGTATACGCCGTCAGTGAACTTCGGTGGGTTGTCGTTCTGGTCGGTCACCATCACCTCCACCAGGACGCTGGACGACAGCTTGACGTCTCCGCCGTGGTCGGTGGCCACCACGTTAAACCTGTAGACCCTGGTGGCCTCGCAGTCCGTCTCCTGCACCGTGGTGATCCAGCCACTGTCTCCATCGATGGTGAACACCTCGGTGATGGGCAGGGTGTCATCAGGCAGGGACTCCAAGGTGTAGGTCACCAGGCCATTGGTGTCTGTGTCAGGGTCATTGGCCGTCACCTGAAAGTTCAAACATGCAGGGGTTGTCAGTCAAATTAATTAATTAATTTTTAACATATTTGGGAAAAAAATCAAACAAAATATTATGTTGTGCTATATTATTGATCATTATTTCATTTGCATGATTTCAGGTGAGATACCGAAGCAACCATAGCCCAACAGATGTAGAAGAAAATCCAATTATTTAGACTTGAATCTTTTTTCAAGATAGTTGCACTGACTGGATAAAAAGAAGGTGTTATGTTGTGTTACATATTGGTAAAGAATTGTTAACAGATAAAGCCAGATTCAAACAAAGATGGTGATCACTTGTTCACTTAACGGGATCAAAGCATTTTTAATTTACTTTACATAAAAAAAGCTGACTGCAATTCTGCAGCTGGAAAATAAAGGTACAACAAATTGATGGATAAAACAAAACATTTAAAATGTTTAGATTGTGTCTCAGTAGTAAATATTGATTCAGTTCATTGTAATTTGTATTTCCAGCAGAAAACTAAAGGAGAATTTAAACAAATGAATCCTGCTGTGTATCAACAATGTTTCAAAGCCTACAAAGAGTTTTCTACTGCAAAAACAGACACCGATGTGTGGAGTTTGTTGTTAGTTCGACTGTTCTCACATCTTCTTGGATCCTCACTCTTGTTGCCAGCTAAAAGTAAACCTTGTATTTGCCCTGGCAATAAAAAATATTACATAATTCTATAACATGCAGACTGTCAAGTAAAGATTTCTGAACTTTTACAGATTATTGCCTACCCAACAAGTTTTTAAGTTACAACAATGTCCTGAAACTTGACTCAGACCCTAGTTCCTTTCTATTCTTTTATGTGTAGAAAAAGTTTTAATCTACTGATATAAGAAGTTGAAAACGGATATTGTTTGACTACTGTAATTATTGAATTGTACACATTTCTTTTAGTATAAATGACAAGCATTCTTTTATATTAAAAGATTAAGATTGAGTCTTAGTAAACCTCACTGTCTTAAGATTATTCTGTGCTTTAGAAAGCAGCAAATCAATGGAATAAAAGTTTCTTTGTCTCACCTGGATGACAGTGGTACCAGCAGGCATGTTTTCAGCCAGGAACGCCCTGTATGGGCTTGCATCAAACACTGGCTGGTTGTCGTTCACATCCTGGACTTCAATTTTGACAGAAACCAATGACGCAACGTCTGTCCCATTATGATTCCCCTGAGCAAGCACATCTACCTGGTACCACTTTCTCTTTTCATAGTCAATGGGCTTCTGCAACAGCAAAGTTCCACTTTCTTTGTCAATGCTGAACTCTTTGTCTTTGTTGCTTTCAATCGTGTTCCCATTGACTAGGCTGTAAATGACAGGGATGTCAGAGTCAGCTCTCACAAAACCAATTTCTGTCCCGATAAGAAAGTCTTCTGCAGCTGAGAAATGGTAGAGAGGTTCTGTGAACTTCGGCAGGGGAACCTCAGGAGGAACCACTTTCATCTGAACAGGCACAGTGGAGTTGTAAAAAGGAAGGCTGCCGTCACGAGCCTTGACTTTAAAATTAAAGATCTTGTTCTCCATCCCAACGAGACTCTCCTTGACACTCACTACTCCGGTGAGAGGGTTGATCTCAATGATGTCTTCTGTGACCTCTTCAGCTTCTTCTACAGTGTAGGTGACATCTCCATTTTTGCCGTCATCTGCATCATAAGCCAAGACCGTAATAACAGGGGAGCCTTTATTTACAGTAGACTGGATAGAAACTTGATAATCTGTTGCTTTAAACTGAGGCACATTGTCATTCTCATCTGTAAGAATAATTTTGACAGTGCAAAAGGCCACTTTTCCACCACCGTCTTTAGCCATCACTTTGATTGCTATGACTCTCTGGGTGGAGTTTTCTCTGTCCAGTGGTTGAGTCGTCACAACCTGCCCATCTTTGTGTATGGCAAACTTCTCATCAGCTAGTTTGTTGATGATGGTGTAGTCAACGCTTCCGTGTGGTCCATCATCAGGGTCTATGGCCGCCAGTCGGATCACTCGAGTTCCTGGCTCTGCATTTTCAGCCAGCTCTGCTTCATAAATGCTCTGCTTGAAATATGGACTGCGCTTGTTGCTGTTAATCATGTCGATATTGACTGGTGCAGTTTTCTGAAACACTCCGTCAGATACAGCCACAGTCAGGTTGTAATAAGGGTCCAAATTCTTCCTACAGACGTTCGAAAAGGAAATGATTCCTGAGGATTCATTGATGTTGAAGTATCGGTCTTCATTTCCTGAGATGATTTTGTATTTGAGATTACTGAGATCAGCAGAATCAGGATCTGAAGCCTGGATTCTAATTACTATGTGGCCACATTTTGCCATTTCATCTAGAGTAGCTTTATAATGAGGATTGACGAAGTCTGGAGTATTGTCATTGACATCAGTGACATTTACATAAACCAATGCCTCACAGCTGAGAGGAACAGTCCCATTGTCAATGGCTTTGATTTTTAAATTAAAGTGCTTTATGTCTTCATGATCCAGCACCTGTTTTGTGACAATCAACCCAGAGTTTGGGTTTATCTGAAAGAAATCAGCATCACTCCCTTCTGTTTTAACTATGTGATAAGTTAGGTCTTTGTTTCTTCCAGAGTCTTTGTCAGTAGCAGAGAGTTGTATCACCGAGGTGTTGATTGGAAGACCTTCAGCAATGTTCACGCTGTATGTTAGTTGTGAGAAAACTGGTGCATTGTCATTTACATCCTCCACTTCTATTTCAATTGAAGCTTCTGATGAAGCTCCTGACACAGAGTCAGTAGCTTGAACTGTCAACACATGCAATGTTTGGCTTTCAAAGTCGAGGGGGTTGATGACGGTCAGTACACCAGTTTTGAAATCAATGTGAAAATGTTTTGAAGCATTTTCCTCCTTGAGATTGTAGATGAGACGATAACCTTCTGGGTTCCTGGCCTGCACGTGCAGGATGGTGGTGAATGGGGGAACATTTTCAGGGACTTTCAATGGGTAAAGAAGAGTTTGGAAAATTGGGTTGGTTCGATTCCTCACTTGAATGGTGAGTTGAGCCATGGTGATCAGACTGGGCTCTCCATCATCTGAAGCTAAAACTATTAACTCATATTTATTCAAGGCTTCAAAATCAAGGGGTCTTTGAAGGGAAATATCACCTACATTAGGATCGATCCTAAAGAGGCCGTAGTCCTCTTCCAGGGAGTAGAAGATGGACCCATTTTCTGCCAGATCTTTGTCAATGGCAGTGACTTGATACAAAACATCTCCTGGCTCTGTGTCTTCAGAAATCATCATGGAAAAAGGCAGGTTCAGAAACTGTGGAGCGTTGTCATTAACGTCGTCTATAAAAACCTTGACCTGGGCTGTGGCTGTTCTTGGTGGACGTCTCATGTCTTGTACTTTTACAATTATGTCATAGACATCTTTCTCCTCTCTGTCAAAAGGGATACCTGTGGTTTCAAGAACACCTGATGTCTGGGAAACTGCAAACTTGCCCATGGGGTTTATGACAGAAAATACAAGAGGCTCATTTAAATAGCATCCTAAAACATTGAGTGCTGCCAAAGTTTTGATCATATTTAGGTTTTCTTTAACATTCGTCAAGTAAACGTTCTGCTCAAATCTAAAATCACTTGGTATCAGTTTTGTTGCATTTATCTTGACTGTGGCTGAATCTTTAAACAGGCCATCTGAGGCTCTGATGCCCAGCTGGTAAAATTGCCTGAATTCAGACACATTGGTCACTGTGATGACTCCAGTATTGGGATGAATTGAAAAGGCATTATGAAGATTTCCCTCTGTGATGCTGTATGAGACTGCTGAGTCGGCATCATGAGCTGTGACACGCACAACCTCTGTATCTCTGATAACTGGAAAGATGAAGGATGGCTCGTACACTGGAGCGGTGAATTGTGGCGGGCAGTCATTCAGGTCCAGGACACGAACAATGACCTTGGCAGGCTCTGCTGCATACAGCGATGGCTCCCCAGAGTCCTTCACCTGCACTGTCAGGTGGTACTCTGTCTTAGTTTCAAAGTCAACTGGTGAAATTAAAGAGATGGTGCCCATACTTGGGTCAATCTTGAAGATCTTTAGAGCCTCAGGTTCAAGGATCTGATATGTCAGCAGGGAATTTGAATCTCGATCTGCGTCTGATGCTTGAATGACCAGCGGTGTGTTTCTTTTTCCCATCACCATGCTGTTAATATGTGCCGACTCACTGATTTGTCCCAAGTACTCTGTCTGCTGAAAGACAGGAGCGTTATCGTTATCATCAACCACATAGATATGAACAAGTGTCTTGGACATGGCTCCCATTGTGGTGGAAGCTGTAACTTTGAGCTTGTAGGATTCACAGTTCTCAAAATCAAGGTACTTGTTGGTGGAAATCATCCCGGTGTAGGGGTTGATGTAAAATGTCCCATTTACATTGCCACTTTCTATCCCATAATGCACTGCAGCTGGGCTGGAGGCTGAGATGGTGATCACTGGGGTACCAGGAGGGCTTGATTCATTGACTTCAATTAGGTATTCTTCGGAGGGGAAGGTGGGAGGAGTTTGGTCAGAAATACGGACGCGAATGTGGACGGAGCAAACATCAGAGCGTTGAGGGAAGCCCTGGTCTGTGGCCTTTACTGTGAGGTGGAACTGGTCCTGAGGGTGAAGGTCCAAAGGTTTGGATAAACTGATGGAGCCCAGCTCTGAATCGATGGAGAAGATGTTGTCAATATTTCCTGCAGGGAAAAAGGAAGTCATGTGTTAAACTTAACTTGTATAAATGACAGCGTCATGAACAACTGACATCTAAAATATTCAAACTTTGTTCTCAAACAAGTGTTTAAGTTTACACATCAAAATATCTTTTTCTTCACTAAAAGAACTGCAGGACAAAAATTCAAGTTTACTTTGGTATCAATTTTTGTCAAGTTGTCAGCTGTTAAAGAATTATCTTTGTGATTCTGCTGCAGTAATATAAACAAGAGAAACTGTTCTGGGAACAGCGACATTTATTTCACTTCATGGATCATTTTTTACCTTCAGAGACAAAATAAGTGTTTAAGCAGAGACTGAGACAAATCATTTATAAAGATGGATATTCCTTGCTGTATAAAACACTCTGAGTCGACACAAAGTGTTCAGCTGGAGCATTTGGGTTCAGGCACCATGCTCTGTCACAAAATGTCCCACATTTAAGGTCTTTGGTCAAAGCGAGGGAGCTTCCAGTCTTCAAAATAAGAAGGTGGTGGCAGCTCTTAGTAAATATTATAGAACTGAATAAATTAGCATTAGGTGATAAAAGGTGAGTGTAGATAAAATGTAAAAATAGAGCTGAGTTGCTCACCAGAGTGCAGCGAGTAGCTGATGTCTGCATTGCTTCCCATGTCCTTGTCCAGGGCCTTGACCCGGATGACCTCGGAGCCTGCGGGGGCCAGGTTAGAAATGCTGGCCTGGTAGCGGGGGCTCAGGAAAGCTGGTGAGTGGTCGTTACAGTCCTCCACCTGAATCACCACCTTTGCAAAATTCCTCTTCACTGGGATCTCCTGGTCAAGCACCTGAAGAGTTCATGAAGAGGTTAAAGACTAATGAGGCTGTTTTACTTTACAAAACCTGAATAATTCCAAACAGAAAACTCAGCACTTTGGCTTCTCTGCAAGCATTTTTTTATTTTATTCTGTTAATGCTGTTATGATACAAAGTGTGTCAATGTGTTTGCTTCCTTTCATTAGTTATAATGTTTTTTTAATGCCAGAAATAACTCTGCAAAATGTTTAATCTTTACCAGTTCAGAAAGTTTACAGTGAATGCAATCTTTTTTATATTTTTGGTATATTATTTACTTCATGCAAACACATGAAGATTGGTTAAATTTATTTATTTGTTTTATTTAACACACTGTTTAGGGAGAAGAACCTTTATTCCTGAGTGGAGTGGACCAATCAGAGCAAAGAAAAGTGCCATTGCTCTAATTTCTGCGTTTATAGAAACAATGAGGAAACGTTCTCCACCAGTTCTTTTATACAAAGAAAACCAGTTATGACAATAAATAAGTACTTAATATATTCTTATTTTTAAGTTGCTGTGTTTTGTTTGTTCTTTCTAAGCATATTATACTCTCATGTTTTCTGTTGACACAAATGAAATGGTTACCGTGACGATGAGCGTATGGACAGAAATGGTCTCGAAGTCCAGCTCCTCTTTCATCACCAGGACACCGCTCTTCGGGTCCAGGTGAAATAAGTTGGCGCTGTCCGGAGGAAGGCTGCTGTGGATGGAGAACACCAGCTTGCTTTTAGGGTCAGCGTCCTGAGCGCTGATCTGCAGGATGTCCTTCCATGGGGAGGTATCTTCAGGAACCCTCACCTTAAAGACACAAGGAGAGGACCACAGAACCAGACGTAAACAACGAAACAATGTGTGTTTTGGCTGATGAAAGTGATAAAAAAATAGACAATGACTCTAAGTAATCCAAAATATGGAACATCTTTAAAAAATCTGGTGCAGAAAAATGAAAGCATCTCGAGCAGAATGACTCAGCTTCTTCCCAGACAGCAAACAAAAATAAAAAATAAATAAAAAACTTTGGAGGGTTAAGAGAGAACAGAGGTCACAGCACTTTAAAATCTGGTTTTATCTGAACAAAAAGACAAGAGTTTCCCTGCACTTTCTAATATTACCATCATCTGTGTGGATCTAACCAAGGAACATCCAGAAATATATCCACACGCATTTTTAGGCCACAGAACCAGGTTCTGCACTGCCTGGTGGGTTTTGTCTTCTAGTTTTCTCTGCTCTCACCCACAAAAACAGCTATTAGAAGTGTTTTTATGCATGACTGAATAAATATCACAATGCATGACAAAACAAGCAAACAGGGAAGTTTATGTCATAATAGAAGCCGAGACCTTGTGTTCCCTGGTGTTTGGATGAAAAGCTTCTTTTGTTTTGTTTTTTTGTGCACAAAATAAAAATGTGAACTAAACAACTACAAGGGGTTTAATTATATCTCATGTGCTCTATGATTTTTTTTTTTTCAGTTTGTTTCTCCTTTCAGGGTTTTTAAATGGTGATCTTTAACTCCAAAACCTGAGGGGAAATCTGACATTTTGTTAGTTTAGTAAGAAACATTTCTTCATCAGTTGGTGAAGTGTTGACAAAAAATCTACAGCAATGTGCAAAATGTTTAAACTACTTATATTTCTTTCATTTTCCTTCCTAGAAGACAAACATTTTGTAACTTGATCTTGAGCTGCTGTTTCTAGACTTTTGCTGCCTTTTCACTCAGTTGAAGTCCTCATGTTTGACCCTGACAGCACATTGTTTCATGTAAGTTAAAAGTAATAAAAATTACTACATCATAGTTCCCTTTAAAACAAATCACAGATCTTATTTCTTCCATCTTTACTTTTACTAAAAATGTTCAGTAAAAGTTCCACCGTCAGCAGATTGTTTAGACGTTTTATGAGTCGTGATTAAAAAGTGTTGACACATCTCTGCTGGTTTTCCCATCTGCTCGCATTCCAGTATCTCCATAATTATTTCCCTCAGAGTATTACTTCTGCAGTGACTCACCTTTACAACCCCAAGTTCTACAATTACAGATCTGCTCTCACCTCGTAAAGCGACTTCAGGAAGGCGGGCCGGTGTTCGTTCATGTCCACAACAAGGATGTAGGCCTGCAGAGCGGAGACACAACACACAGAGTTTGAGAAAATAAAGACATAAAATATGGAAGTGCTTCAAAGAATCAGCACCCGCGGACTCCAGGACGCAAAAAGACTTAAAAATTTTTTATAAATGAAGATATAGATCAACATTGTTGAAGGTTTTATTGCTTTTTGTTCATGTCTGTCAGCAGGTTTGGTTTGCACTGAGTTTAAAGTGACACCACATCCAATCTTTATTTTCTTTGATCTCAGCTATGAAGGAAAGCATATTTTAATTCTCTGTTGCTAGTTTGAGTTCATGAAACAAAACCACAAGTCATCTAACGCTTGAAAAAGAGGAAAAAAAATAGTAAAATGAGCCAATTAAAAGTAGCTATTTTTACTGTCATGAAAGTCGTTTATGGTAGTAGAACAGAAAGTTTGAGTATTTTCTTGACATTTTTACCCAACTAGTTTCCAACAGTCACAAAGTTAAATGTAGCATCAGGTTAGTTGCTGATATCGTTTGGTTTTTTACTGAACGTTCAGTTATTTTTATTAAAAAGTTCTCTGAGTTTGTAGAAAAAAGATGGTTCAGATCACCCGGCTGCAACTGAACACAATAACATTTATCTGTTTCTATTCCTATTTTTAAACGGATTTAAATGATAAATTGTCACTCCTGAGTCTCCTCACTTCATCTGAACTTGGTTCCTGACCTGCGTGGTGACCTTTTGGTGTCCGTCTGTGACCTCCACCGTCAGGTTGTAGTTTGAGTGTCGAGCTGCATCGAGCCGCCGGGCGATTGAGATGGTTCCTACGTTCCTCTGGATGGTAAAGTCTTTGTCCTCATCCCCTCCTGAGAGACAAAAAAAGGAAAAATAAAGACTGTGAAGAATATGGTAAGGATGGAGGTTTATTCTGCCAGGTTCTGAAGCTTCATCGATCATCTTCAGATGACATTTATGTAACTTTTTCTTCAGCGTCAGAGCTCAGAAACCACCTGAAACATCAACACTGCGTATTACTTCTACTACCTGCCTCATTTTTAAGTTCAACACGGACTTTGTTCCCTTTTTGACCTCGGGACAAAAATAATGATGAAATGTTGAACCCGGGTGAGCTTTGATTAATAACAGAAGATGCCTGATTTAAGATGTTCTGATAGCATTAAAGAACTCTGATCAATAGATGAAAATCTGGAGAAAGATTTAAATAATTTATAAGTTAGCTGAACACTGATTTTAGAGTTCTTTTGCAAGTTTTTAAAATACCTTTAAGCAACCCATTAATAAACAGGTGGAGCACATTCTGCATTAAAACAAGGCAAAGAGATAAACTGATACAGATGTGTGTTGAAACATAAGAAAGTCCAGTTTAATAACAGACAGAAACTGATCAGAGGCCTCAAAACTTTTTCATGGTTTATTACATGTTTTATTTTCATTTTAAAAACTAGCCTATAAGTGGACGGATGACATTTAGTTAAAGCCAAATAATGAATAACGGCTGTATTTTTCATCGGCTTTAAGTCCGTTTAAACACACCCACAGTTTGTCTGGTCGGATTTCTTTGTTTGCTGTGGGAGTCAGAACCAGAAAATCTTTACACGCATGATCAGGCAAACATACAGGAACCACTTTCTGTAAAAATGTTAATGGGATAAGAATTAGTGCAGCTAATCTCAGGATGAAAGTTGTCCTAGTTGGAGACATTTAAGTTTTTATCTACAGCAGGAGGGTCAGACTCCAGGCTTCAAGGCTCCACAGTACGGGAGGTTTTAGGTGTTTCTGCTCCAACACACCTGATTCAGATGGTTTAATTACCTCCTCACCAAATCATCAAGATCTCCAGCAGCACGTCCACAAATCATCCATTTAAACCAGGTGATTTAAAGCAAGAATGCATCTAAAACATGCAGGAAAACGGCCCCCGAGGAATGGAGTTGGACATGTGTGGTCCTACAGGTACGGATATTTAATGTATATTTTTCTGTCTGCAAAACAAAAGATGGTGTGCATCATTTTAAGTGTTTCTTTTTAGAGTTTTACAATGTCAAAAGAAATAACTGCATCTGCCCCTCATGTTATATAAGATGTTTGCTGCAAATCAGCATTCTTTAAAAGCTTATTATCTCCTATTTAAAAAGGAGAGGCAAAACTAAAGGTTAAACCACAAGGATCTATTTATTTGCAGCTGTCTCAGCTTCTTAGTTTTAAAAAGTTAACAGTAGTTGTTTGGTGTTCGTTGCTTCCACAGATGTTTTATTTTATTTTTAACATGCATGGCAGTTCTCCAGACTCAGCTTTAATCCTGGCTGTATCCTGACTTATCTGTGCACGCATTTTATGACACAAATAAACTAATATTCAAACATACTGTGCTTTTAATCTCCAGTCCTTCTGACTCACTCTGACCATCTGCTGCCATCTCACTTCTTTTTGATATCCTTGTCTTTTTGCTTCTCCTCCTTTCCTTTTTAATCTTTCTCCTGCAGCCCCCTCATCCCGCCCCCTATGATTTGTCTTTTCTCATATCTTTGTCTCAGCAGGTTGTGTGTACATACGTGACAAAGGTAAATCTCATGCCTGCTCAGCCAGATGGTGTTTATTAGGATGTCAAAGGTGGTTTCTCACTGAGCCGCGACTGTTGGGAGATGAGTTGGTAGAAAAAAATCCCTCAAATTTGCAGGAAAATTGCAAGAAAATATGTAAATTTTCTGCTGCAGTTTCACTGAACTTTGAGTGTTTGCAATAAAGAGACCACCAAGCTGTGCAGCCACGTTTTGTGCAGCCAGTCTTTGAAAATCACAGCCTATTTCTGTGTGCACTGATTGCAAAACTGCATTATTTTGCTGTCCATGTCCATCCACCTTGGTTCAATTTGTTCCCACCTTGGCAGCCAACCCCAGGTTTAGGATTTAATCTGCTGGAGTACAATTTTGAAATGAAGACAGGCAGATTAGGACCAGTTTTTTAATAATTATTGTTTATCTACAGCATTATTTCTTCGACCTGAACATTTGCTTCAGGGTTTTTTTTGTCAGAGAACTCCCATAGGAGGCAAAGAACGACTCTAGAGATGAGCTGAAGATGCCTGCAGCAACTTTGTGACTATTTTGAGAGAAAAGTTGTTGCACAATTTTTTTTGAACATGTTCAAAACTCAAACGATGAAGCTGCATGCCTCTGAAGTTAAGAACCTCCCAAAAAATTCAGAATTCAACTTCTTGGCCTGTTTACATTTATTAGTAAAGAAAATGTGACATAAATCACATTAGCACAATATTTTTTTCATCCTGTACTTTTCTCTATAAATTTTATTATTCATTTTTTCATCTTGTTTTGACTTTGGCTCAGTGGAAGGGCGGTTGTCATCCAACCAGAGGATCGCAGGTTTGATCCCCCATCCACGCACAGTGCCAGTGTCCTTGGACAACACGCTGAATCCTGATGCGTCTGTGAGATTCGAAAGGTGCTTTATGAGTATAGACCACTCTTCCTGTTCAGCTCAGATTCATCAATAGCTGAGCCATCCAGAGGAATGTTTCTTTTACATCAAACCGGGAACACTGACAGCTTTGTGGCAGAGATTTAAATTTAGAAACCTTTTGTGAATCGACACCTTCGCACATCCCAGCAAACAGAGAAGATGTACTGTGAAGGCAATTTTTCACTTTACTGATCATCCCCAGCAACAAAATCATATCCCTGCCACGGTTGGAGAACCCTTTACTCCGAGAGCCAGCCATGCAAAAGGCATCTTTTACTCGTGTTACTCAGTGGGCATCAAAAATGCTCCACAGGAAGTGAGAATCTGCAGCGTGAGAGTCTCACTCACATTTTTTATCCATCTATCCTCCCATTCATCCTCTTAATGTTTATCTGGGTCAAGGCCCCGGTGGCAACAAGGCAAGCTGAGCGGCTGGGAGCCCATCAGTCATCTGACTCACCATCTTTGGCTCCAACTTAGCCGTTACAAACGTGGAGTGTTGAGGACCGGGAAACAGAAGGCTAAACCTGGAGACCTAAATTACCCCAGACCACAACAAACAACGATTTTTCTTTTTACGTATTAACAGAAATGAGAAATCGTCCTGCTCTACAACCAGCAGACAAAAGCAAGATTCACTTTCAAGAGAATCTGGAGAAAAAACTTTTTAAATGCCACATAACAAAAGCAGATGAACCGCTGAAATATGTTTGTTTTGGACTAAAATAAATGGAAGATTTCTTTGTCAGGTTTGTATAATTATTGGTTGTTTTGACAGGAAGAGACTGAAGAAGATGCTTCATGAAATGAATAAAAAGATTCCACATTTAGTTTTTATTTAACAGCTGACAAGTTGACTTACTGTCGCAAATTGTTATTTGTGACAATAAAAAAATACTAAAAAGAATATTTTATTAATTTCTTTTTGACAAAACAACTTCTTTGTTTTTAAAACAGAAAAGTTTCTAAAAGTGTCTTTTATTACATCTACAAACAAAAACAGTCACAAATAAAATCCGTCTAACAAGCATCGACAGTGAAGCTGAGCTGGCCTTTTACTTCCTCTCCACAGCCTTGATGATTTTGCTTTTTATTGCTTTTAAACAGAGATAAACAAAGAAAGTGTTGCTGCAGAATCCAGTCAGTAAACGCTGTAACTGCTGTCCATCTCCGGCTGCAAAATGAGTGGAAAAATATCTGCAGCTGAATGAAGGATTGTGCTTTTTGTGTTTTTTTACAGGTTGATGTTATAAACTTCATTTTCAGCAACTAAATAATGTCCTCAGATGTTTACAAACCAATCTTTTCAAAATAAGAGTAAAGAAAACTTGGATTGTTTCAGGATGCTTTACTGACTTTTTTTTTTGGTTGCCTGTGTTAAGACTATAAATTGGATATATTTAGACACTTCTTTCAGGAGTTATTTAGGATGTATGTATGTGTAAATGTATAGATGTGTTTATAACTGCAAATATGTGGATTTCTTGAAGTGTTACTATGATTACATAACCAAAATGTTTTGTAAAAAAGGAGTGATAACTGGATAAAACAGAAAGAAAACAATTATTAGGTTTTAAAGAAAAGGAAAGGGTTGGGTCAAATATGCTACTTCTTTTTAAACATGTTAAGCATGTATTCTTTGTTTGTTCTGCTTTTTTGTCATATTATTTCCTCATATTAAAAATAAATCTTATCACTGAAAAAGGATAAAAGTGGGGTTATTACGAGCCTCAGTGTTGGAATCTCATTTATTAATCAGCAGGGAGTCGTTCTAAATACTCATTATGACAGAATAATACACGGAAGGACCACAGAATGTTCCTCAGTTCAGCTTCGCAGCTGAAGCTCAAACCGAAAAGGATGTAAATTGTTTCTGAGAACAGCTGAGTTTGCAGCAGACGTTCCCTTCAGGGCAAGTTGAGGAGGATGAGCTGAAGCGGCCGTGAGAAAGACGACATTTTCAGCTGCATCTCCCACCATTACTTCCTCCTCGCCACAACAGCCTGACCCTCCGGAAAGTCTCGGTACGAACGAAGGAGGACGTCCTCATGTTAACCTCAGCCTGAATCCGATCAGCTCTCCTGCTGAGAAAACATCATTTTCTCTGATCAGATCTGAGATTGTTTTCTAAAAAGGCTGAGACTCCAGGAGAGGGTCAGAAATTAAGTTTAACTGAAGTTGTTTCATCAAATATCTTCAAATATGACCAGAACTTCTACTGAAACTATGTGGACATTAATGTTTACAAGCTATTATAAAAGATTTTTTACTTAATCTATAGGTTCATATCTCACTATTAGCCTAAAATCAATTAAAATATATTAAATACAAAAAGTAAAATATACTTTAAAGTCAGTACCTCAGAAAGAAACAAATAATAATAATAAAATAATATGTTATTTCTTATTATTTTCAGTCAAATTAAGAAGAAAAGCTCCAAGGTGAAGAAGTGAAACTGAATTTAAAAAGAACAAGTGCTTCTGATTTCTTAAAGTGACCCAAATTATTCTCACAGAAGCTCTTCAAGGTTATGAATCTGTGTGCTGTGAACATGCCAAGCAGGAAGGAGGTTTAAGTTCTCACGCTGCTTCATTTTTATTGTTTTAGAAGCCCAGAGAAGGAAAACAACTTTGTAGTTCACCACCAGAAACAAATGAAGGAGAAATGGGTTTTTTGCTCGTTGCTATCATTTTAAACATCTAACAGTCCTGATTAATCTCGCAGCTCCTCGAGGGCTGAAGACACCAGTGTCAGGAGCAACCGGGGAGCGGCGTGAAAGATTGATGAATTAATGTTAACTCAAGGTCTTCTGTATTGAATTATGTTAAATTGTTCAACCTGATCTCACAGTCTTCATCAATGATTCATTCCTCAGGTTTTCCCTCCGATAACGGAGGTGAAAAGTGGCTGAGAAGTTCAGAAAAAGTCTGTTTTCACAAAAATACTTTGGGACATGTTATTACTTTATGACCATGACCTCCACCTCAGACAGGTCTGTCAAGATTAAACTAATTGTGTTTGTGTCTCAGCAGGTCCTGACCCTCATCCCGACCCAGCTGGGACCCACTGCGGCGAATAACACGGAGCTCACAGGCCAGTGGAGCCGAAAGGCTCTGGATCCACAAACAGCTCGCCTGCCTTCTTATGATGGCGCATTAGGGACACTCGGAACAAGAAAAATACGGACAGAGTTCTTTTTGTTTTAGTTTTGAGATCAATCTCAACATTTATACTTTAAAGTTTAATTTTATTGGCATAAAAAAGCTGCAATATTTGAGAAAAAAGTCATCTTTCAAGACTTAAAGGAAGAATTTAGTCAACTTTAACGTGATGTTCTAACAGTTATCAATAGTTTTTACCTCATCAGTTCGAATAAAGAGGCAAAAGTCTTGGTCCAGACTAAGTTGATGGCCAGCCAAATGAGGGCCTGATTTAAAAAAAAATCATTTTTCAGGCACATAAAATATTTATTTTCTTAACACCAACAATTCTTTGTGAAAGAACGCAACATGAGCTCATATTAAACCTCTACACTTTTGCCTACAACCGTCTGTTTTGATTGTCAGTGTTTTCATGACTGAATAACTTCTGTGTTACTAACCTAATCTACGTGTGAGGAGCATATATATCGTTTGGTTGGTGCTGAGGCTGCTGAATGTATCGGTCCACTGGAAGTTAACTTTTGACTGACCTGGTATGCTGATCAGCAGATTTCGTGTCACAATCTCACTTTGGGTCTAAATGCAGCATTCTGTTTTTGAGTGGATTCACAGGACGTGTTTGAGTTATTTTGACAGCGAAGAAGCGTTCATTTTCCCCCCTTTGAGTTATTGCAGTGCCGGAGAACGCCGATAGGAATCTGTGTTCTGTTGTTGGAGAGGAGGAAGGCAAACTAGGGCAATAAAACCCTGATGGTATCTGCCTGGGAGAGGAGCTCTGTGACACACCAGGGATGAGGGTCAGTGATACACGGCGGTGGAGGAATTATAATGGAGTGAAACAGAACAGAGACATGACAGCCTGTCTTGTCATGTGGAGATAGTGATAAAAGAGCAAATTAGAGATGAGAGGGGAGGCGACTGGTTGATCTGATGGTTGACAGGCCTTCAGTGATAATTCCAGAGGTATCTCTGCTGACCACACAGGGAAATTATTTCATGCAGCACAAGAATCCATCAATGAAACAAACTCTTCAGCTCTGAAAGATTAAAAACTCTGCAAACACATTCTGATTGAAACAACTTTTCCCCTTTTTGCACACCTTCCACGTACAGCTCTATAGTTATGTAAACGCTTCATGACAAGCTAACACAGGAAGTAATTCAGAAACTCAACCTGCAACTCAGTATTTTTCCACAGCAGTTACATAAAAACAGCTGAGATTAAAGAATAGATGTGCTCATGGAGACAGGAAGCTGATTTAACATCTACTACCTTGGTCACGCAGTGAAGCCCAAACACAAAACAAGATTAGATTTAATCATAATGTAATTTCCACTCAGCTGGTTATTCTATCAGTCAGAATAATGTTCTGATTTGTTTGTCAAACAGAGACTCCATGAATTCAGGTTTTTGGAGCTTAACATGGAGATTTATTGATTTTACCGCCACATTTTAAACAATAATAAATCAGCGTCTCACCCAATGAGAAAGGTGAGAGGTATATTATCCTCCTGCCAACCAGAACAGCTTAATAAATTACATAAGTTTCAAATTTAGAAGACTTCATTCCAAAAACATGATATTTTAAGTTAGCAGTGGAATCAGACTCAAAAATAGATGCTCTTATAGAAATAGAAAAGTCCCCCTAAACTGTGCAAAGACAAGTTGAGAGTCCAAACAATATACTCAATAAATTTAACCTAAAAATCAGGACCTTTACAACCAAACTGTTTACGTCTTCAGCTCTGTACCAAGCAAACAGATCTGTGAATCCTGCATCGATGAGGTGTGACCCGTTGAAGCACGCACTTACTGTGCATGTCCATGTTTCTGGTTTGTTACAGTGCATCCACGTTAGTCTGGATGATTAAAACTTATTTTCTGTATTACAAACAGCACCTGAAAATGTCAGCAGCTCTGAGACCTGGGAGTGCCCCCTGCGGGCCGCAGCAGGACTCTGTGGAGTCGTGGCACAGATTGAGCTTCGATCAGCAAAGCGAACAGGAGGAGCTTTCCATCTCTGGACACACGCCGCCTCGCCTGGCAGCAGACCGCCAGCAAACCCTGACATGTTTGCCTGCGAGGCTCAAAGCAAACGGCATGCAGGCACACTTCTGCAGTCAAAGGGTTGATTTCCACTTCAACGGGAAATAATTTCACACTTTTTATTCTCTGTAAAGCTCTGTCTGTGATATTCCTCCTCACAATGCTCGGATGAGAAAGGAGAGGAAGACGAGGAGGAATGGCTGATCCTCCCTCCTGTGTTGACCTGGCAGTTGATGAGAAAAAACGCTGCTGATTTGTTTCCAACTGGAAGAAACATCCCGGTGATGCAGCTGACACCAAGACCTTTTCTTAATCTAGACTCCACCTTGTTTTCCCTCTTCTCATCCACCCCTATATATGTGTTACGGAGGATTTGTTAGTAAATGAATCAAATATGAGCTAAACAGAAAACATAGTTAAGGTGTGGACATGTATGATGAGCCAAAGCCAAACAGTTTGTACCCTTTTGTGTCATGAAAGAAATGTCCTGGAAATTTTTTTAGAAAACAGGCAATAATGTCAAAATCATTTTAAAAGGATTCCTAATTTTCAGCTATTTCTGGTTCCTGAGTTTGCCTTTTCAAAAAGATTTTTATCTCAGCGACAGGATAAGATGATTGCAAAGAGAACAAACTGCACATGCTGCTATAAATAAGTGTTTTATCCACCTGAGCAGCAACATTTCCTCTTTTTTTACATCTAAAGGCTAGTGTTTTTTCCAACAACAGAAGAAAAACTGTAAAAACTACAGAACTGACCTGTTTCTGTCAGACAGTAGAAGGCAGCAAAAGCAGAAATAAAATGAAAACATCACATGAACACGGCACCGATTGTCTGTAAAGGAGATGTCTACCTGATTGTAACATTTGCTATAAAGAACAAACAAAACTTAGAAATTATATGTTGAGTAGAGTAACACTTACAGAGAGAAACCATATTTTCTTTTACTGGAAACATAAGCCTTTCTCATATAAGAATTTACAGAAACTTAAGAAAAACGAGTACACTTTTGATGCGTTAAGCAGCAGAAATGAAGGATTGTCAGACTGAAAGTGAGGTCATAATTCACATGCAAAGACACAATTGCAGCTCGGTCAGGAGAATGCTGAAACCATGCAAACAAAACAGACAGCAAAGTAAATTTTAATCTCAAACTACGCAGATGGCAGCACACAATATGATCCTAAAACTCCAGAGTTTAGGCCAACTTTGTGACCAACATGCACCGTGCACTCCATGACTGCACCCTATGTGCACATTAATGACACCAAAACTAAAATAAATATGTGAACACATTAATCACACGATGGTTTTATTTTTTTCTGTTCATCGTTTGCACTCATGCTACCTCTGCAGACTTTGCACTGTTTCAGCTGCTCATATATCAAAACATTTAAATCATTTAGGAAATGGGTGATATGATTTTTGTTTTTTGTAACCTTTATACTTTATATATTTAGTTGTATTTATAAACATTCTTCTCTTTGAAAATCTGGCTCTATTTTTGTCTTTTTATTTTACTTTTAGCTAGCCTTTTGTTAGTTTTAGCTCTCACCCAGTCTTTTTGCTACTTTTAGCCTCTAACTAGCCTTGTTATACTTTTATCTAGTGTTTCTCTACTTCTAGCTTTTACTTAACCTTTTGCTACTTTAACTTTTATCTGAACTTTTGTTGGTTTTAGTCAGGGTTTTGCTACTTTAAAGTTTTAGGTAACTTTATTCTGACAAACCTCTGAGCAAAGCAGCACATTGGTGAAAAGTAAGATAAATAAAAACATAATTTCAATAATTCCTTGCACCTTTGAAACTCACACATTTTTTTTTACTGCCTTTAAGACACCTGACTGTGTTAAAAGGGGTCAAAAACACGTAGTTAGTGCACCTCTAAACTCACTAAATATGTTTTTTCCCCCTTTTAACACAGAGTCAGGCGGTGTATCGTCTCTTTGCTCAGACTCACACAACTTGGCTGACATTTTGAAAAGTTGTTCAGTTTATATGAGGCTCCTAAAGATGGATGGTGACTGTGACCTGTTTGTTTTTTACTCCATGAGTTAGCACTCACTTTTCCTTTAGTTTAACGCCACCCAGCAGCAGAAAAAACAAAACTCTTGGTGATTTATGAGGAGTCGTTACTCAGTAATCAGTAAACGCTCATTTCAGGTGCTGCTCGAGGTTTCGCTTCTTTTTTGACAAATTGTGGAAACAAATATTAATAGTATTTTAAAACATTGTTTGTCTTCTTTTAGAGATCATTACCCTCATTCCTGGGATGGTTATTCTTCATCACAGCTTTAAGTTTATTTTGTTTTTCTCTCAGCACTCGATCAATACTCTGTTTTTGTCTGTTCACTCACCGATGATGTCGTACCACAGCAGCGGTTGGTGTGTCTCCATCATGATGATGCCCACCAAGTGAGTGACATGATCCGTTTCCATGACAGCAAAGGGGAAGTGAGGCTCCACGAACGTCAGTGGTTCCGTGGAGGCCGGTGGGCGGGGCACCCACTCAACGTCGAGTCGAGATGTGGATGAGCGTGGCGGGTTGCCCTGGTCTGTAGCTTTGATCTGGAAAAACAAACAATAAAACTTTTAAATGAGAGTTTTATGACACTGAAATCTGTGAGGTTCTTACAGTGCTATTTTCGTGCTATTTTCTTGGAAAAGAATATATTTCAAAAATTCTGATGGCAGAACTCAGTCATCACAAACCAGACTGGACTTTCATTTCTTTAAACAAAAGTTTTTCTATCCATCCATCCATCCATCCATCCATCCATCCATCCATCCATCCATCCATCCATCCATCCATCCATCCATCCATCCATCTCATCCAAGCCAACAGGTCCAGGAGGGAAACCCAGACCTTCCTCTCCAGCTCCTCCTGAGGGGTCCTAGGGTGTTCCCAGACCAAAGGGGGTACATAAAACCTCCAGAAAGTTCTGAGTCTGCTCTGTGGGGAGAAAAACTTCCAGAGGGAGGCGTCCTGGAGGCATCTTAATCAGATGCTCGAACCACCTCAGCTGCCTTTTTTTGAGCAGCAGCTCTACTCCGAGCTCCACCCTGGATGATGGAGGTTCTCTTATTTCTAAGACTGAGCCCAGCCACCCTATGGAGGAAGCTCATTTTGGTCGGTTGGATCTGGGTTTTTGTTCTTTTGGTCTTGATCCCTATCTCATGACCAGTGGTGATGGTTGGAATGTAAATGAACCCAAAAAACAAAGATTTTCCTTTGAACTCAGCTCCATGAATGAATACAAACATCTGGCTGAAGGTACAGGGTTCCACAGTTTAAGAAGGTTAAACAGAAAAATGCTTTTGTTCACCAGTCAGTCCTGAAACTAAACATGGAGCATCAACAACCTTGGATCCCCATTGTTGGCTCATATTATAATAAGTGTTTTTTGTTTATGATCTTCAAGAAAGTTTTTGGGTGACTGTATATGTTGTAGTTCAATGTTTTGGAGTCTTTTTATGTTTTTGTTTGGTATGTTCTTTGGCAAACAAAGCTGCTGTGATGCAAAACAAAATTTCAGACATGTTTTGACAATAAAGTACTATTTTGTATTGTGTCCTTCTTCACCCTCATTACTGCGGACAAATCCATCAGTCCATCTCTGTTTCCATCCTTCCATTACTTGAGAACAAGACACCCAGATACTGGAACTCCTCCACTTGAGGCTCAACCCGTCTTGTGAAAAGAAGTTTCATTCAAGACCAACTGATGATTATCAAGAGCTCAGAACTGGATATTCTGAGCTGATAATGACAGTTAACAACTGAATACGAAGCCAATACATCAAGGTTTGTTTGCCTTAAATGATTAGAACAGACAGAATATGAAGGATCAACCAACCTGCTTCAACCAGCAGCTGCTCAAATAAAACCTGACTGCTGAAGACATCCTGTTTGCCAACTGACTCTTTCTGCTTCTGTCATCTGTGCAAGCCAGCGTGGCATTCCTGATGTCTGATAACCCTGACAGGAAACCCTGATGTTTGCTTGTGATTACAAACAAATTAACTTATCACGAGAAATTTATTCCCGTGATAATGAAATAATGACAGCTTGACAAAATGAGCTTTATTATTCGGAGATAATGAAACCATTTCTCAATTTAATCCTTGTTATTTTAGTAATAACATCATTCTGCCACTATTAGTCAAACATTTAGGATGAGCACTGTGAAAGTATTTAAGCAAAATTATTATATTTGTTTGTAAATCCATTACAAGGCAGTCTAAATTAAAATAAATAATACACATTGTCTGCATGAACTTTTCTAACTGTTCTGTTTGTCATAAAAAGTCTGAAAATTTCAGCACGAAGCTCTGAAGTTCATTTCACGGTTTAAAGCACAGAGAGACATTAGGCTTATTTAAGTGTCTCCAAATCTTCTAAACATGAACTCAAATGAAACACGGCTCTTTAGAGAATTAATAAATATTTGCTGAGCTGGAAAGTCAGCAAATATCAGTGCTGCTATATATCATGATCCTTTTTCATGCAATCAGAAATCAATGCCTGAGACCCAAACAATGGTGTTTTAATTTGGAAAATTTGGTTTTGGTCACACGAATAAATGGAAATAAACTAGCTGCAGAAAAACAAAAAATAAATTCTGCTGCAGAACTTACATTAGAACAGTGGTCTCCAGTCCTGGTCCTGGAGGGCCACCATCCTGCATGTTTTCCTTGTTTCCCTGCTCCAACACACCTGATTCAGAGGTTAAATCACCTCTTCATGTTCTGCAGAAGCCTGTTAATCACCCATTGATTCAGATCAGGTGTGTTGGAGCAGAGGAACAAGTAAAACCTGCAGGATGGTGGTCCTCCAGGACCATGGAGAGCACTGCAATAGAACATAGCAAACATCAAATTCTGATGTTTTTTTAGACATTCTTTCAAATTTTATAGCAGCAACAAACAGCTGGAGCTGCAACAAATCTGCTGTGAGGACAAATGTCCTGTGATTCCAACCCCCATTTCTCTATGATGTAAAATTAAAAATTAATGTAAAAAATGTCGGCTGATCCACCTACCGTGAGAATATTGTAGCTTCCTGCCCGGAAGTCTCCATGCACCGTCACCACTCCCGTCCCATTGTCGATCTGAAACCCGTCATTGTTGCTGTTTTCCAGCTCGTACGTCACAACAGCGTTCGAGCCTTCATCGTTGTCCCCTGCGACCATCCTGCAGACCTCCTTTCTCCCGGCTTGTCGGTCCTGCTCCAACAGCTTGACTTGGAAAAGTCTTTCCGTGAACTTTGGCTGGTTGTCGTTTGCATCCAGAACCTGGATCACGACTGTGGCAGTGGACCGCAACGATGGAGATCCGTTATCTGATACAACTACCTGAAATTTAAAAAGGTTGTCAAGGTCTTGATATTTTTATTATTTAAACAAAGAAGATGAAATACAGCTCTGAAATATGACAATACAACTTCACATGACTCTAATATATATGTAATGTAAACACAGCTCAAACATTTATAATTAATCTGGAAAAAGTTGATGTAACTGTTTTAATATCTAAATAGTGTAAAGATCTTTCTAAACTTACAGATAAAATTGGAGAAAAACATTAAGGGAAGATTAAATGATGATGAAATAAATATTTTCCGTGAGCAATGGAGAAATTATCATTAAAAACAAGATCAAACTGCCTCTAGTTCATTAATTTATCAGCTGTTTAATCTGAACCCACCTGCAGTTAGAAGCAGAGAGAGGAACAATAAAACTGGAAACAGGTTTAGTCGGATAGTCTGCCTTTTTCATCAATACACAAAGAAAAGGTGGGAGTATTTCTAATTGAGAAAACTTTTCTTGTACATCTTCTGCTCCTTTGAGAGAAGAAACTGTCCTCTGATGGATTTCTGAGCATGTTGCTGAATATTAACTGAATGCTGCTCTCAGACCTTCCTGCAGTAAATTAAAACATCCCAACCTGACAACATGTTTTCTGCACGCAGAGCGCCTCCAAACCTGGGATTACAAAGAGGAGGTGAAACAGCCTTTAACAGCTTGTTGAATGTCTGCCGTTATAGATTTATTGATACTCTGAACCTCGGATGCATTTCAGAGCAGCAGGATTTGTTTTTCCTGTTTCTGCATCGGCTTGAAGGTGAAAAATGGTTGTTTATGAGAGTCTGACCTCGATGCTGTGCTCGGGTTTATCCTCTCGGTCCAGAGCTGAGTGAGTGCTGATAACACCTGCAAACACACACACACACACACATGACCAGTGCAGTTAGGGTTATTCCCAAGAAGTGAGAGTACTAATTACACCTAAATAAACAAACTAACATGAGTAGAAGCTGTGTGTGTCGCCCTGGGGTAATGACACACCACACCTGAGAAAACACCTCGGAGTTCATGTTTGTTGTCTCTGCTGTTTTGAGAACTGTGTGAAAGTTTGACTGTAAAGTTTGCTGTTATTTTGGGTGCAGTTTATATGTTTATATTTGCATAAACCTGAGCCATAAAAATGCAGCAGATCATTAAAACTGAACATTTCACTAATTTATTTTTACTCAAAGTAGAAAAATCTCAGTAACAAGGAAAGAACAATGGTTAAAATTAATAAACTATTAGTCACCAGAAATGTTACAGTTTTACTTTGATGCTGTAGCATAAATAGATTTCTCTGTCAATGACTTCATTGTTTTTAAGTCTTTACTCAGCTGATGGATTGTTTGATGGAAGCTTCTTTAAACCACACAGTACATTCATCTGTGAGCAGTTAGTGAAACATTGCTTTTTATCATCTGCCGCCAAAAAGCAAAAGTGGGTAATAATGTTTTTGCCAGTGATTGTTTCATGACCAGCTGGACAGAATATAATGAAACATTCAGGAAATATTCTCTGTAGCTGAGCCAACCCACTTTAAAATAGCTGCCAGTTAATGAACCTTAGCAATCATAAATTAGCTATAAATCAGTTGATTAAACAAATATTGATGTAAACTTTGATGTGGTGGTAGCTGAGAGTCATTAACGACACATACTCTGAGTGTGACACCTCACAATATTACACAAGATTAGGCATATTTTTATAAAGTTTAACAAAAACTTTTTCAATCTGTCAATTCTTAACACAATAAGTTGATTTCAGTCTAAACGTGGGTGACAAGCATTCTTTGAAGGAAACTTTAGTTTGTCACATCTTTACTTTCAGAGCCGTTTTTTATATGAGCTGAAAGCACGGGTCCAGCTTGTTTAAAACAGCATACTTTAAGACTTATCTGAATGTTTTAAACAAGATTTATGATAAACATTATGAACTGTAAAAATTTAAATTTCACTCAGTTAATTACAGAAATGATTACCTGCAGTAAAATCTTTATTTATAAAACAAATAAAAGCAATGAGGAAATAGCCTTTTTTTTTCTTTGGGTCGTCAACGTTTAATTATTCATTTTTATTTTATACAAGGATGAAAATAATTACGTCCAAGGTAGATTTTGAGTTGGTGTTTTTTCATTAAATAAAAGCCTTTGTGTGTTTTTGTTTGTACATGAGTCACAACATTTAATTTTCCTTCACAATGTCCTCATCAAATATGTTTTAATGTTTAAATCGCAACATTTGTTTCGTTGGTGTATCTTTTCCTTTCTGGTTTGCTTAATTTCAAAGTCAGACACATTGAGTTTAATGTTTTACAGCAGCTGTTTAGTTTGCTTCAGCAGAGATTTGGCGGCGGGAAGAAACACTAAGCGTGTGTTAGAACGATCAGACTCAGGTGTGAAAATCTTTCAAACCAACTGTGTGTATCTGTCCCCTTCAGAAATAAAGCAAAGCCAAAGAAATATATTTCTTGCTCTATCTTTTAAAGAAAAACTTCTCTTGCTGGGCATAAAATTCCCTGAATTTATCCAGTTTCTCTCTTAACCTTTGAAGAAACACCACCGTGGCTCTGAAATGACGCCACACTGATAGTTCATTTAAAGTCTTGAATAACAGACAGTCATTTGTGCTATATGACTGTGAAAAATATCAAATATATTCTGATCACAGGATCAGGGGATAATTATAGAAGGTTTACCTTTAAAATGTTTAAGGCCCGAACAACAATAACAACATGCATCTCTACTTGTAGAGTTAAACTATGGAACCCACTTATGGCTGAAATAAAAGAATCTGCAGCACCATCAACCTCTTTGCAGTCGTGGCATTCAGCTGCTTGTGTTGCAAATACAAACAGAAAGTTGTCAGCAGCAGCTGCCCTCAGAGAGTGTTTGGTCAGGCAGCATCTAATGAGGTGCAGGAGCTGTTGTGTGTAGACAGAGCTGGGAGTCGTAAATGGAGTGAAAGACCCCGCTGAGGGTCGTTCTGTTGTTTTACGACAGGCCCTGCTGAGAGGACACCGCCAAGGACAGGTGGGACACACGGGAAAGTGTGTGTCTGTCATCGGTTTGGACGTGGCATTCAGGGGTAAAGCCTCGTCTCTCCCACATCGCCTGTTTTCACTCAGCCGTGCCGAAGGCTTGTCAAATCCACGTGAAGATAAACAGAGCCGTCTGACATGTCAGGGCCCAGTTTGTTTCCTTCTTTTCTTCCTCCTTCAATTCACCAGCAGTCTGCAACTCCAGCTTTGACTTTTTTTAATAGGATTAGTCAAAATCACGTTTTGCAGACAGACATTTTAAATTTCTGAGTAACATTTCAGTCATATCAATAGATGTGAGAAAGATTAGCAAACAAGAGAAGCCATGCAAACACATTAAGATTCCAGAGCGAGTGTACAAACACACTCAGATTGGTTCAAGAAGAGAAATTCTTTGTTAGGCTGAGCATGCAGGTGTTTTTTTTTTTCAATAAGAAATGTATGCAAATCCAGTCGTGCAGGTAAACAAGTGTCTGAAAAGAGACTCAAACAAGCCAAATCACTGCTGACTGCAGGAGGAAGCGATTCAAACCGAATGAAGCTGAGCTGCTGCCCCTGAGCCTCAAAACGTCCGCAGTTTGATTACAACCTGATCTGCTCTGAGCCACAATCCCTCAGCCTCCGTTTTCTGATTTATTATAGATGACATGATCAGTGCAGTCATTTTGAACACACAAAGTGTTTCAAGGTGAGTTCTGAAACACACGATGGAGTTTACGGGCTTTAAAACTGCAGAGGGACAGATCTCCTTCACTAAACAGAGATCACGTCAGCTTGAAAAGAAAAGTTAACCCTTAGAGGGGTTTTTAGGTATTAAGTATAAAGAAACAATGAGCCGCTGTCTGACAGACACCAACAGTTTATAAAAAGGGCAGGTATATGGAAGTCGTGTTGTATGTAACTGTAATAAACTAAAACACATTTTTTCTAAAAATGAATGGCAGCAGCTGAAATCCGCATGTCTGTGGATGTTTAGGCTCAACAAACATTGACTTCCTCCCTTGAAACGATTTACTACATTTACAGTTTATTTACCTGAGTCAGATGCCTTCATGGCTGCTTTTTGACACTGTTTTGAGAATCAGTCATGGGAAAAAGGTTGCAAACTTTATGCAGAACATTCAGGATAGCTCTGCATCGCTTTTTCCTTTTCATTTGGCTCAGGCGTTGTTCCAAAAGGCATTCAGTAGATTATTTTTAATAAAATGGCAGGAAAAAACATGTAAAGAATCTGTTGCTACTCATCAAATGATACAGTCTGTCAATTTTCTCTGTAAATACAAATCATTTACCAAATTACATGTTAAATTGATATCCATCCTGGTTATTTATCTTCCTTCATCTTAGGCATCTAAGGCTTCCTTAAACTGACTTTGGCACTGAGCCCAAAACTTTGAACTCTTGAGGGAATGTGAGAATATGTAAACTGTTATCAAGTGCAGATTATTTAAACCCTGAGGAGAAACTGACCCTAGCCCAGGGCAAAAAGTCCCTATCCCCTTAAACCCTTTAGAGACCCTAACCCTAGCCCTGGGTCAAAAGGCCCTAATCGATTAAACCCTGAGGAGACCCTAACCCTAGCCCAGGGCCAAAATGCCGTACAATGCTGTGCAATTATATTTTTCCACATCATTTCTACTGAATGCTTACTGTGGGGTTGAATGATAACACGTGTGCTCCTGATACTGACATGTGTTCATGACAGAAAATCATTTTTATGCAGGCTAATATTCAGAGTGACTGGTACAAAAAGCATCAGGATTCCCATTTTATCAATTTAACATCTCTTAAACGTTGACTAAAATTCTGACGAATATGCCGTTACAAAACGCAAACGACATTGGTACATTCCTTCCTTGTCTGGTCTTGTCAACACCTAACTGTTTTATGTAGCCAATAATGAAACCTATCCTAAAATCTTCGACACACTGGTTTTTGGGGGAAAAAGCAGCTCAGATAAAAAAAAAATAAAAAAAAAATCTTGGAGAGGCTTTTTGCTTCTAAGCACAAATCATTGGCTGCTACTCCAAGTGATTCTTTCAGGGTGAATCTGACAGACAATGCTGCAGCAGAATGTCTCAGTCAAAAGCAGAAAGCTGTGAGTCATTTTTATCTTGTCAGAACATGAGCAGTTTCTACACCAGTCACCCCACACATTGGTAATCAGTGGTTTATTGGTGAAAATGAGACGGGGTGGGTCATATTCAAAGGGTCTGCTCTCAGCAGAGTGTTTATGTTGTTCACAGTGATACAATCTTCCTATTTTAAATGGATTATTTGGATCTACGAATGTATGACTTTCCATTTTAGGTTTTTATAATCTGATATAAATCTCTTTTAGATTGAATCTAATCTGACTCATGTGTACAGATGATTAAAATAAAACAATGTGACCAGTGAACACGCCTTCCTGAAACCAACAGAGGCTGTGTTTGCAACATAACTAAACATATTTTACTTCTATTCAGTTAATGATGAGGCACGGATAGAGACAAGAATGGACCGGTGCAAACTTGTATTCACCTAATCAGCCTTCCAGTTTTCATTATGATATAAAAAAAAAATCCAAATAATTGCTAAACTTATCTAATCTACTGTACTGCAGCCAGCCACTAGGGGGGCGCTCGATTTTTCCTGGCTTCAACTTCCGGCGTCTGGTACTTTCTGTATAGTTAGAATATATTTCAGTGAGTTCAAACAGGGTAAATAAATACAGGAAGATGTGACAAAGAAAGGGGCTGACCCATCAGCATCAAGCCATGTCTGAACCTGCAGCTATAAAATCACAGACTCAAGGAATTTAGCCTTTTTATTAGCTTTATAGAACAGCTGGAGTAAAACAAAAAAACATCATACTCCCACTACCTATGCTGTGTTTCCTAATTTCTGCTGAGGTTTAATATCATCTCAGAAAATTAACTTTACCTAGTTTACCTTAGAGCTTTTATCCAATGAACTTATTTCCACAAGAGTCACTAAAGTCAGTGGTTTGATACAACAATGTTGCTCAAACATTTTAGCTTTACAGAAAATAAAAAACAAAGTTCTCAATAACTTGAAAAAGGAAACTTCCTGGACAAAATAATTCCCCTTCCTACTTTAATTGTTGAACTATGTAGAGTGTTTGGGGTTTACTGGTGGCATTAAATATACAACAATATGCAATCATATTATGATAATTTGTTTTGTTTTCATTCATTTTTTAAATATTTTTTGTAGATATTGTTTCTGTTTGAGAGTTAAAGAGAGACATTACACCAGAATGTCCTCCAAGGCCATGAGCGTCATGAACTCGTCTGAGGCCTCTCGTCTGGCTCATTACAACAAGCACCCCACCATCACCTCCAGGGAGATTCAGGCTGATGTGCACCTCCTGCTGTCCAGCGAGCTGGCAGAGCCTGCTGTGCCCGAGGACACCAAGGTCATCACCAAGGTCATCAACTCCAACTTAACTGCTCTGCTGCTAAATGAAATCCTGTTTTTCGTAGGTTTTATCACCACAGTTCTATACCACCATCATGAAAGGATGTTTGATTGTGATTTTAGGTGGATGTTGGTGTAGATTGTCAGTCATGCAGGACATGATTATTAACTAACTAACTGGTTCAACAGAAGGCAACTGAACGTCTTCTCTGGTTTCTTTAAGATACTTCACCTTTCATCCAAAAAGCTTCTGCAGTTCTGATTGTGAGTTAGAAGTTTTGGGTTTTTAAATCCTTGATATTACAACTACAGTACAGGCTGATCCACGCCTCCATCCTGTGAGTTGGTTGGGTTAGTGTCACTAGTTAAATGCTTCCTAATGACACCAGCATTTAAGGTTCCATCCTTAAGGGAACATCTTTTTTTGTTTGTTTTTAATCATTTCAGCCTTGCTTCAATACATAAACAAGACTTTAGGAGCCCTCAAACGTCAATTTTCTTTACCTAGGCTGCAGGGAACTGGTGTCTGTCTCCAACAATAACTGTGCGAGAGTTTGGGTACACCTTGGACAGTTTGCAAGTCCATCACAGGGCCATCACAGCCATTCACAAACTCACTCACACCTAGGGACAATTTAGAGTTACCAACTAATCTAACATGCATAGTTTTGTCTAACCCAAGACCCCAGTGATGACAGATTAAATGCTTGTATTTTTGTTACAAATTTCAGTTTCTTAACTGCAACAAAACCTTAGTATCCTGCATTATGTCATTATGAACAGACAAGGCTGATGAATAATAACATTGCCTTGAACAGACAAGAACAAACCCCCATGATTATTACACCAAATAATCTAAGTCCAACAAGGTTTTTATCTCCTAAGCTGTCAACAATACTAAAGCAAACACTGCAGAAACACATCTACAGTGTACATCAAGCATATGTTAAAAAAATGGGAAATGAATTCGGTTTTAAAAGGCAGACATCCCTCACTGGATGCTGAGCCTGAATTCATCCATTATATTCTGTGTTTGGACCCCCATGACTCCCAGTCATGAGTAGTTTAATGTGGCACAAAGTTCCACTTTGTTGTCAGCCCAAAGAAGGTTTTTGGTTCTTGTGTTTACAGTTTAAAGAGACTGCTAGACATCTTCTATCCTGTTTCTGGTGGCAGCATCACAGTGCCACATACAAGCCTGGCATAGTTACTATATTTGGTTAATTTTCTGTGTTTCTGTGTGGATGAAAAACCTTTCTAGAAATGATGCCGACTTTACAAGGAAAAACAATGTTTTAGAAAAGCAGCATTCACGTATGGGGGTGGCCTTAGGTTCGAAAGCTAATAATGTGTTAGCATCTGAGTTCATCGTCTCTTTGGGTCACAAGCAGTTAAATGATTTCACACAACATGTGTGACCCGAATTTAGGATATCCACAAAGTACAAAAATACACAGAGAGACAATACCTGTCTTTTCACCAAATACATTCCATCCTGCACTTAATGTGCATGAGTAACTGAATATCAAATACAGCTGCATTTAGACAAAAAAAACTTCCTTTTAGACAATGCTTGGGGGCTGTTTCAACACCTTCTGCCGGGCCTGGCTTGTCTTTGTGTGACGTCTCTCTCTCTCAACACAACTGGCCTTCTGTAATCCTTCGGTACATTGGCCTTAGGGTGTGGACAAACAACACAGCAGATAATAGGAGGAGGACAGGACCTGTAGAGGCTTGTAGTTTCAGAACTAATGCTGCGCTCATGTGCCTAAACTTCAAAGTCCTCAGCAGGTCATTTAGTTGTAACTATCATCAAGCACACACGTACCTGAGGGCTTTCAAGCACTTTTGTCAAGATTTTTACTCTTCATTGAGACATAGGTTTCTAAGTGACTTCTCAAAGGTTTTCTTGTATTTTATTTTTTTTAATTTTCAGCTCTGCTTTCTTTGAAACACACCCACTTGCTCTGCTCAAACTTGTATTGGGAGAAATTCTTCAGCATCTCTCCTTGTAAATATCCAAACTCATGTCAGTCTTTAAAGGTGCACTGACAGCCGTGAATCAGAAAGAAGCACACATATGTGATGAATTCTGCTGAAACAGTTTGCTAAAGAGAAATAACAAGCTTTCCTAAAGAGAAAGAAAAGCACGCTCATCTAGATGCCTTACGACCACAAAGGGAGTTTTAATAAAAACGTACATCAATCAAAACAAATCATGCAGCCTGTGTTCATGTTCAAACTGTGTGTGAAATTGACTGATGACACACATTCATGATCTCAGAGTTGCTGTAAATCAGCTTGCACTTACTATGAGTCACAAAACAGCTTCAACTGAATTCAGTGTATACCAGCTTATTAATCTCTGTGATGGTGCCGGTAGGTCTACTTCGCAGTGCTGCAGTCCCCTTTTCTAGCAGGCTTTCTAAAGGCACTTAGTCATTTAGCCTTGACAAGAGATGCAAGTCATATAGGTGCCTAGCTTTGCCACAATTTTTATTCTTAGGTCAGCTGCTGAGTTTAGCTCAAATGCAACTACATGGAACGGTCTTTCTCTGCTGTTTTAACAAACGGAAAGATGAATTCTCAGACCAAACTGGAAAGTTTCATGCAAGACAGAGATGTGCTCTTTAAAAAACTGCCCCTCTGAAATCTCTCTTAGTTTTGGTATGGGATATATTTAGTTTCTGTAATTTACTATGATTATTTATAGCCACTGTAGGATGAAAACAGAGATTTGCAGACTTAATGTCTCTACAGTGAACTAAGCTCACATATTAAAACTATAATATCACCTTAGTTATAGTCCAAGGACATTTTTGTTTGTCTCCTGTGTTGAGTAAATGTTGGGATGCCAGTAATTTGCTAGTTAGTAAGACAGATTTACTGTTAGAGACTTGAGGTCTTGACTGCAAACTGAGATAATCCAGCTGACATCACTGCTGTTATTTCATGTTAAAAAAAAGTCCCATCAGAGCAACAGAGAATGTGTTTTTACAATCCCTCTTAGGAGTAACCTGATGTTCCTGTCTGTTTCCTTAGCCATATAATTAACTTACTAAACCACTGTAGTTAGCAAACCTTGGTCAGATGTGTTTTTACCTGTTTTTGGATCTATGTTGAAGAACGTCTTGTGAGATTCCTGCATCTGGAAGGAGAGCTTCCCCTCAGAGGACGTGTCCACGTCTGAGGCTGACACTTGGATGACAGAGCTTACTTTATCCACGTTCTCTTGGACTGATGCAAAATACACCAGCTGGGAAAGCTCCGGAGCGTTGTCATTAACATCCAGGACTTTCAGGAAGACATGAGTCCAAGAGATCAGAGGCTCAGTCCCCAAATCGGTGGCGTAAACAGAAAGCCAGTAGTGCTGTACCATCTCTCGGTCCAAGGTTTTTGATGTACGAATCACACCTGACAAACATCAAAAGGACAAAAGAACATATATTTTATATGAAATGTATTAGTTCAATAATTATAATTAATGAAACTCTTATAAAGTAGTCACTGGATGTTCATCTACATCTCACTAACCTTTGGAGTTAACCTGATTCCAGATGGCTGCCAAAGCTCACTGAGCTTAGAAATGTGAGGATTTGGGCTTTTTGTGTTTTCAGTTTGTTGTTTTTATTATCTTGTTTCTATTTTGAGTTATTTTTTCAGTTTAGTTTTTCCTGTTTGTGTCACTATTCACTCCTCCCTAGTAACTCCTTTGCCTTCCTGCCACGCCCATCTACACCTGTCTCTAATCTTGTCAATTGGTTCACCTGTGCCCACTTGCCAATTACCTTCTGTTTAAAAACCCGGTCATTTCTCCCACACGCTGCTGGTTCATTGATCTCTGTTCCCTGTCATGCTCTTGTTGGCTTGGATTTATGTTTTGCTCCTCACCTGGTCATTTTATGTTTAACCGTAGTTTCTTTTTGCTGCCACATCAGCGTTTTGTTTTTGTTTATTTGTTTTAATAAATTAGTTTTCTTTAACATTCGGGGTTCACCTCCTTCCCCACTCTCCGACCTGACATGTAAACACAATTCTTGGTCAATTTTATATATACTGAGCAAAAATTTGATGTGGTAGTTGCTGAGAGTCATCTCTAATCTATATTCTGATCTCTAACAGATTGCTCAAGATCTTTGTTTAAAACTTTGGCATGCAAGGTAGCAGGAGATATGCATTCCTTTAAAGAATGTCACTTTCTTAATATCTTAATGTTGATTATTTAAATGCAAATAAAAACTACTTTCATCTCTCTTATAGTGTCAATTTTCTATTTACAAAATACCTGCTGGACTCAAATAGCTGGACAAGAAATCCAACAAGTCCCTGCTCAGTAATGTGGGGAATAAATCTGTGCTGTGAAAACCCACTTATTTTTTACGACAGTCTATCAAAGGCTGGCTGAGAGGAAAGCAGAGTTGTAAACAAAGCAAACCGACTTCTCAGCTTGTCTTTAGAAGCAGTTTAGGTTTAATTCCCCAGAGGGAGAATTCAAAACTAGGCAGCACAGAGAAAGGGGCTATATTTCAGCACAGTTCCACTATGACAGAGAACTCCATTTGCTCAGATTTGATCTGAGCCTTAAGTGCTGCAGCAGGCTAATGGAATGCAGGACAGTATGCTGCGGGGTCACGGGGGATCCTCCACAAACGATTTACTGATGGAAAAATACCTCAACCCCCACCCAGGAGGAACCACGGATGTGTCTCATCTTATCATAAGCTCAGGCAGACAACATGAGGAAATGTAATGCTGTAAAAGGCCTTTGAGTTTGTCAACTGTCAAAGTTAGAGAATAAATCTTTTTATGCAAAATTGTTTTTAAATATTTTCTAACAAAATTTACACTTCGGTAATGGTTATACCTGAGTCTGACTTTTGACTTTGTGGTGAACTAATACTGATAAATGTGTTCATATTTCACCTCTAAAAGAGCTGCCACAAAAACATCCTCACTGAAAGCTCCATTTAGAAACTATTCTGGGGTTTTTAATCATATGACAGGATCTGTGTCAGGACAAGCAGAAACCTGGAGCTCCACGGGCAGGTGAAACGCCGTATAAAATCTCGTCTGAAACTGATTTGTAGCTTCTACATGTCGACTTTTTAATAAGTTATAAAATGTGTCATGTTTGCAAGCAAAATTTATGATAAATTATTTAATTAAATAACTTCATTAAACAATCAGAAATACATAAAAAAAGATCAATCTTATGCCTATGGAGCTTCATCCGTACTATAAAAAGCTTTACCAACAAACACGAAACGTTCACAGTTTAAAGTAATGTCATGAGTCTCTTAAAATATATTCACTCTGTTTACTTTTCAATATTTCTTCTTGGCTGTGAAGATGCAGAAGATTAAATGTACAACTTTATGTATATGGCAAAGTGTACATGGTAAACACAGCTGATTCAGAAGCTGTTAAAATAATAAAAAAAGCTTTCCAAGAAGCAGAAAGTGTGGAGTTTCAAGCTTTTAAACTGAGAGGTTATGTAAGTAAGATCCACAAGCCGATTACACTCACTCTCCTTACAAGAGGCTTGTTAGGGTCTTTGTTTGCCTTGCTCTATTATTTGTTTGAAAATTAAAATAACTTTACCTTTCATAAAAAAATTCTTTACCTGTTTCTTCATCGATGGAGAACAGTCCAAGGCCAGAGCCATCACTGATGTGGTATCTGACAACTCCATCTCTGCTTAGATCCTTGTCTGAAGCTGTGAGAGTCACCACAGAAGTCCCCACAGCTGAATCCTCCATCACTGTAGCCTCATACACAAACTTTGTGAAAACTGGTTTGTGGAGGTTCTCGTTAACGTCCAAAACTTCAATCTCCACAAAGCAGGATGAAGAGAGGGAGCGAGGAAAGCCGTGGTCCACAGCTCTAACTGTGAGGTTGTAAGCTGGCCGTCTCTCAAAGTCCAGCTCTCGCTCAAGGGTCAAAGCTCCGGTGGAGGAATCCAGACGAAAGATCCCACCCTCTGTGTTCGGAAGGTTGTATGTGACAAGGCCTCCACTACCCAAATCTAAGTCTATACTCTCCACCCAGACAAGCAGAGTTCCCACAGGAACATCCTCTGCAACTTTTCTGTGGTAAACTTTAGGTTCAAATTTTGGTGGGTTGTCATTTATGTCTTGCAGAATTACCAGTAGGTGGACAATGGAGAACAACTGGGGGTCGTGTTTGGCCTGGTCTCTTGCTTTGATCCAGAGGTCATGCCTGGGGGAATTTTCTCGATCCAGATGACCCATCACAATCACATCCCCAGTCAACTCATCGACTCTGAACATGTCAGTAGACGTCAGCAAAGAGTATTGCACTTTTCCGTTCATATTTGTGTCTACGTCTACCGCTCGACATGTAAAAACGACTGTGTCTTTTACTGTGTTTTCAGGAACGTGGATCACATATCTGGGTTGGTCAAAAACAGGAGGGTTGTCATTGACATCAATGACATTAACAACTATAAATTTCCATGCAGATGTTTGTGGGATCCCCAAGTCATAAACTGTAATGTTCAGAAAGTACAACCCTTTACTTTCTCTGTCCAGAGGGCAAACTAAATAAAGCTCCCCAGAAAAAGTGTCAATGGAAAAACAACCATCTTCATTCCCACTTGATATGGCAAACACCAACTTACTATTAAACCCTGAGTCATTGTCTGTGGCCTTGAACTGAAGAATGTTGGAATTCAATGGATGGTTTTCCGCAATATCAATAGAACTGGGAATGCTTGTAACAAACTTGGGGGAATGTCTGTTAGTGATGTGGATATCTGAGAACGACTCTTCCACCTGATTAATTAAAACTGGCTTTATTGACTCTATCAGTTTATCGGTGAGCTGTTTAAGAATGCCTGTTTCTAAACAGCGGAGCGTTGCATCGTCACCTTTGTTTGTAACGGTTATCCTGACAACTGAAGCCTCAGAATGATGTTTACCATCTTTGGCTACAACTCTCAAAGTAAATGAGCCCTCTTGTGGGGGAATTGACTGTTTAAGAGTGATAACTCCAGTAACAGCATCAATGATAAAGACTTGGAGCTCATTCCCCGATTCGATGATGTACCGCAGCTGCTGCAACTCATCTAAATCAATGGCAGACAATTCAGCAATCGTGTGTCCCACAGGTAAATCTAGTGGGACAGTGATGTTGCAGTCCACCCTCTCAAACAGAGGAATGTTGTCATTCATGTTGGTCAGAGTTATAGTCACAGGGCATTCGCTGACCTGGCTAAAAGGGCTGCCACTGTCTGAGGCCCAAACTCTCAGGTGATACCGCCTTTTCATCAACTCATAATCCAAATGTTCAGAGGTCGAGATGACGCCTGTGAATGGGTCTATTGTGAAAGGTAAAGGGTCAGAGTTTGCAATTGCATACGTCACAAAGCCGTTTTTACCTTTATCAATATCTGAAGCCATAACTTTGAGAACACTGCTGCCAACAGGGGTGTTTTCAGCCACTGTTTCCTGATAGGATGCCTGTTTGAACTGTGGGCTGTTGTCATTTTCATCTATTATCTTGACCACAATATGTGTCTCTGCTTCACCGTGATTGGCTACCACATCAAATTCAAATCGATTTTTTCTCTCATAGTCAAATTTCTTTGTTGTCACAATAATCCCTGATTTTCCATGAATCTTGAAATTTGAACTGTCTGGGTTACTTTTGATGCTAAAGGTAACATTATTATGAAAGGAGGTGACAGAGACTTTAACAACATGAGTTTTAGGGGGTGAAAACTCACTCAGGGTGACAATGTAAGTGTCCTCCAAAAATGCCAAAGGGGTATAATGATTGGCTGTAATGTGAATTTGTCTAATTGGAGAGAGTAAACTTGGCAAACTTCTGTCTTTAGCTTGTAGGGACAGGTTGAGCCCAAAAGGACTTTGAGACCACGCAATCCTCTTAGTAGATATCACTTGGAAGTCAGTGCCCTGCACACCTAAAGGAATTACTTCAAAACAGTTGTGGGGATCCCCGGCAACAATATTAAGAGATTCCACAGGCTTAACTCCTGCTTCCACATGGGCATTGATATCTACATTTCCATCTGCAGACACAGTAGGTTTGAGAGGAGGCGTGATAAGCGGAGCTCCCTTAAACACATTTTGAATGTTTACTATGACACGGGCAGAATTACCAAATTTCTGAACACCTGAAATCTTTTTCGTCCTGTCCTCGGCTAAAACAGTAAGGTCGTATTTCTGCGTCAGGGTGTGATTTAGCTTCTTGATGAGGATGACTGTGCCAGTGAAAGGGTCTACAGCAAAAGGATGAGCTCTGCTGGTGAAGGAGTAATAAAACTCAGCGTTGCTGCCAACGTCTGCATCTGTAGCACTGACTCTGACCACGCTTGACTTGAGCGGAGTGTCCTCTCTGAGGTTCACGTTGTATGATGCAGGGTAGAACAGGGGCTTTAAGTCATTAGTGTCAAGTACATGAACAAACACCTTGGTTTTTGCCTGGAAACCTAAAGTGCTTTCTTTTGCCTCTACAGTGAGAGTGTAACTGTCTCTGACCTCCCTGTTGAGAAGAGCTGAGTTACTACTACGAGTTTTAATCCTGAGAAAGCAGAAATCCCCCACCGATAGTGATTCTGCTTGGAATAACTCGTCCTCATCGCCAGAAACAATGTTATATTTGATGTCCCACACCGGATCTGTGAGTTGAATGCCCATCTTAATGGGTGTGTCAACATACATTCGTGGGGCAGAGTTTTCATTGATGGTGACATTGTAGAGATAGTGTGTGAAGCTTAATGAAGAGCCATCTTTCTCTTTTTCCATTGCCCTATGACACCTTGCCAAAGGTAATAGGAGAAATGTGAGCAAAATAAGGTGCGTTGATCCTGAAGCTGCCATCTTTAGGACTTCCAGGCCTAGCCTCCAACCTGCGAGAGGAAAGAACAGAAGACAAATTAATGCAATACAGTAAGCTGCAAATCAGGAACAAAAGAAGCCTTTAAGGGAAAACAATGGAGGTTTTTACTGATGTCTGTATCAACTTGTACATCTGCACAAGAACACATAATACACTTGTACTCATAACTAATACCCACACTATTGTGTATACACAGTACACAGTCACACAGCACCAGAGGGAGGACTGAATCTGATTTGTCCCAACTTGTCCCTTAAAAAAATAGTAAAACAAGTAAAACGGCACACTGTTTCAGAACCAACAAATTGCCCCCAAGCCATTTCAGACAGGTGGAAGCCAGATCCTTTCCTCATAATTATTTCTTTGTAGAGTGAACCCTAGAAACAAGCAGTCTTCAAACTTATTACTTCTAAGCTCTTACTTTGGCAGAGGTATAAGTAGGGATTCGAACACTGATGGCTTGATAGCATGCAAATGACAGCAGGTGGCTCAGGCCTGATCTGAAAGCAAACGGTTGTCATGTGCGCTGACTGTCAGTGTCGGTAACTCCTGGTATGAGTCACCAAACTACTGCATTCACACAGTCTTACAAGGACATGGCCTGGCATAAAATTTGTGATGATGATTCTTGTCTGATTCATTTAAATACATATTTAAACAGCAGTTTTTACAATGTTGTTCTAAAAACAGACAAATGAACTTTGGTACAGATGGATGATTTAGACAAACCTTGATTGGGTGGAAATAACAGTTTAATAGAATTATCATTTATTTTCCAAAATATAAATAAATGAGTATATGATGCTGCATTGAACAAATTTTGGAGTTTAGTATTATTTTTAATTTTTTTTAATACCCCAGTGTGAGACAATGTTTTTACAACATTATGCCACTGAAGCCTATCTCTATCCTAACCAATATTTTTTCATTTTGCTGTTGCTGCTAAAATTGCAAAACCTATGTTATCAAAATCATCAGAACTATTACTTAGTATTCTAAAGATTTACTTAAAGTTTTTCTTTGGTCAAGTAAAGTTTGCTTACAGAGATAAAAAAAAGTTCAAGAATTAAAGTTATTGATAAATTTAAAAAAAGGACCAATGCCTAAAGTCATGGGGATATATTTCTGAGAATTTATTTAACCTCAATAATTTAATACTTATTCATTAATATAACATGTTTTTAGTTTTTTCACATTAAACAAATTATCTTGTGCTTTAAATAGCTGAGAGAACAGTTGCAAAGTTTGTTTGTTTCTGAAGACAGTGACTTATGAAACCCAAAAAACACATGTATTTGGCCATGCTTCATTCTCTCAGCCATCACTGTTTTAATATGTTTCTTCTTGGAAATCAAAGCTTAAAGATGAATATAAGGTTAAGAGTATCCATCCATTTTCTTCTACCTGCTTTTTTTTGTCCAGGGTCATGGGGGACAACTCTAGAGGCCTATTCAAAGCTAGCTGCACAAGTCGGCATCTACCAAGGCGGTGCTTTTGAGAGCCCCCGATGATGATCTGCTAAGTGAATGTCTCAGGCATCAGAAACCCAAAGAGGAAGAGGAGAAAGAGGACTCATCATGAAAAAATAAGCCCCTGCTCTGCATGTACCACCGGCAGATTGAAGAAGTGGCTGATATCAACAAATTCTATCGGTGGCTAGAAAGGACCGGACTGAAGGACAGACAGATGCCTTAATCATGGCAGCACAAGAGCAACAGAGGCTGGGGTCCATTATACCAGGCAGGAGCCAAGATGGAGGCTGGGTAAAGATGCCCCTGAGACAGTCCAGCACATAAAAAATGTAAAATGATAGCAATCTGTACATAATGCTGGGGTTTAAGATATGAGGCTCCCTGACAACTTCTTGAATTCCAGCCTTTATTATCATAATAATATTATCTTTAACATATGACACCACTGTTAGACTCCTGGACCATCCAGGTGTATAGAAATGGTGGAAAAAGGCAGACAAAAGATGTTTATAAATACCTGTGTCATATTTTATCAGGAAATTATGTGAGCGTTGATAAAAGTTCTGATACACAATGTTTTGAGTGTGCAGGTTTGTGTAGACTGGAGCTGGTGGCTGTTTTAATAGAGGGTGAAAGGTATGTTGAATTTTATCTCTGTTCAATTGATGTCAGGAGTAAAGATTGCATCAGTCAGGGTGCTGGTTGGATTTCAACAGAGATTCAAAGGATTTTGTAAATTTGCCAAAGGTGGGACATTTTACATGAAAGAAAATGTTCTTGTCTTTTCAAGACATACATAAAAGATGTTCATAGAGGTTTCTTTTAATACTACAGAGAGCACACACTTCTAATTTACAGATTTGTATCAAATGTCATACTAAGATCCTTTTCAAGAATATGGATTAGCAGTTCTGTCATGATGATGTATGAAGAAATCTCTGATGTACTAATTACAGGTTGAAAAGGGATTTTGTCTTCAGAAACATCCTAATATTTTTATCTCTGTGTGGACATAACAAATCCATGTAATTTGATATCTATATAAGCTCTTGAATCTGCTTAAAGGATAATTTCACAAAAACTGCAACAAAACTTACTTTTTTCCATTAAGTTATTGCTGTAAATATTTTGTGATTTGTTACAGTTAAATGTATTTCTTTTTTCTCATCTCATAGAATGGTGAGAAGCAAAGACAAATCCAAAAAGTAGCCGTCTGAAATAATCGGTTCCCCCTCCATAACATGGGAACAAATTAATTTACCAACAAGTCCTTAACTGTGTTTATTCCTCTCATCATGGACAACAAGTCCTGTGAATTTGAAAACATTTGCTCTTTTTTTGCCAAAGTTACCAGGGGGAAACAAATACTTCAGCAGTCTGAAATAATCCATTCCCCCTCCATAACATGGGAACAAATTAATTTACCAACAAGTCCTTAACTGTTGCTTCAATCCCACATTTCTCTCTGAACTTTATAAGAAGGGCAGAGATGCAAAGTTGCAGCAATATCACCTTAGAAGTACTTGTTGAGAAGAGCTAAAATAGGGGAGTTTCTACATGTGCGTGACAGAAGTTGGACACGCCTGGTTAAAAACTGACACTAAAAATATTAATAGGAACAAAAATGTGAGCAACATAAACTGTGATTTTTTTATGTTATTAAAATAGGCACTGCAGTGGAGTGATCATGCTTTAGGACATGGGTTGCAGACAGTTGCAATGTGATGCTTTCATTTGGATTTCTGGCCTTATTTAGTTATTCCAGTAAATGTTGCATGCAGATACACCACATTTACAGAAAGAACAAAAGTGAAACATTGTGAGCTTCTCCAACAGAACATCTCAAATCTAAAATTACTAAGTGCAAAATTAATTGCATTAAGTTCTGCAAGCTGAAGGTTTTTTCAGTCATGTGGTGTTAGCATAATTCAATGTGTATTCAAACAGAACTCCAAAGAAACTTTTTGCTTTCTCCAGGAAAATGGCACACAAACAAAAAAACTTGAAAAAAAATAAAATGAATAACTTCTAAACATATATTTTATATTATTTTACAAAATACTTTTTTGACAAATTACCTGTGAACCATAAATCATTGGTAAATTTGTAGTAAAACATTCTCACTCCTTGGTTCAGCTAAAATCTGCACATTAAACAATTTAAACTGGATTTTTTTAAGGTAAATAAATCACACTTCAAGAATTTAGTCTGCATGATGATACAAGATGGAGCTTTTGGTGTTCTTTGGCAACATCATATGTCAGAGAACAAAAAAAAAAGTGTTGAACTAATGCTAAAATAAAGCTAAATCCTTTAATGACCTTCCAGAGGAGAGTGGTTTAAGAGGAATATAAGGATGGATTACTGCCTGGCTAAAAACACCTAAATATAATGGATTCTATTTGAATCTAATGCACTCTGCATCAGACATGTAATGAACCTCACAAATCAGTCTGATTTGCTGTCATCACTTGTAAATTCCTATCATACACTTAACATCCAAAGATATATGACCTTTGTGTTATAGCCTGATTGCCTGTAGTTTATATTAAACATTATGTTCAGGATTTTCAATACACCCAAAGTCTGATGGAATGAAACTGAATTGATTTTCTTTCCTGAGGTGAAAAGATTAGTTTCTAGCATGTCAGCCAACATCACATCGTTTCATGACTCCGTTGCTGTCTGACGGGTGTCACAGCGTCTCTGCAGTCACTCTGAATGTGAAAGAAAGTTTTCCGCTGCAGGGCAGAAGCTTCAGGGTATGACTGTGGGGTCAGCTCACACACATTCTCACCAACACCTCCCTCCTGCTGTGTGTTCCAGAGATCAACCTGCAGCCACATGTTCAGCTTCAGCTTGCTGGATCACATTTCGACATCACCCCTATGGGTTCCAGCGCAGACAGGGAATAGATTTTGCAGCATTTTTCCCCCTTTCATCAACCTCTGTCTGTCATCAGCACCATGATGGATCTGCACTTTCTGCTGTGTTGAAATCTGCATCAAACTCACACATTTCTCTACACAATTCAGACAGGTTCTGTGAAGTTTTACAGCTCCCGGCTGTTCTTGTCCTGACAGATAGTTCTTGCAATGAGGACTGATAAACACAGTCAGGTTTATTTTTTAATCTTACGCATACCTATATATACATATTTATCTTTTCTACAGCCACCTCTTCCAGCTTTTCTGAGAAGATTTCAAGGCGTTCCCAAGCCAGCCGAGAGATATAGTCTCCTCAGCGTGTCCTGATCTTCCCTGAGGTCTCCTCCCACTTGAACATCCAGGACACCTCCTTAGGAAGCCGTCCTGGGTGCGTCCTTACCAGATACCCCCACCATGTCAACTGGCTCTTCTCGACGTGGAGGAGCAGCAGCGAGAGCAGTCCATCTTTTTCAGAATGTGGACCATGGCCTCAGATTTGAAAGTGGGGGACTTCGATGCAACAGTGTAACCTGGAGGGGCATGATTGGGAGCATTGGCCTCTCTGATCTGAACCTAAGTACTGTTCTGTTATTGTACGTCTGTGCTCGTCAAACGAATATGTAATTCTAAACATTTTTCTGAAAACACAATTTTACTATCAATAACCATGATTTTATTAACCCTGCTGACTTGTATTCTCTGCTAGTTACTGTCATTAAGCAGCACAAGATAAATTTCAGTGGCATGCAGATGAGACTCTGCAAACTTATCTTTGAAGTCACCTAAGATCAATTATGTAGTTTGACTGTTAGGATGTCAAAAAGACCAAATCTGATGTCTTTACACTTTAATGAAACACACTGCCAAGCCCGTTAGTGCTACTAACTCACCCCGGGCCACACTAACTTTGTCTTCACCCTGACAGAAGAAATTTTGTGTTTATTTTTTTTACCAATATTGATTTTTAACCTTAAACATGAAATCAGTTTTTAGAACTGCTTTCTTTTCTGTGCAAAATTAATTACTTTTAGTTTTCTGTATACATCTTTTTACTTTGTCAGTGAGTCTGCTTATAAATAGTATCATATAATAAAAAAAGCAGCTTCATTCTTGTTAGATTGTATTTCTGTGGGCTCCTAGAAGTATTTTTCCTGCTTCTCAACGCTCGGATGAAGACTTGTTTTTATGACATTATTGTAACGGCTCACAGATTTGGAGGGAGCCCAAAAAAGAAGAATTACCAGACTACAGTCTTGCTTTGAGTGTTTTTTCTTCAGGTTTAGGTTTGCAAGTTCACTTTTACAGCTGTGTGAAAAAGTATTTACACATTCTGAAATATTTGACAGGTTTACTGCATGGTCATGATCCAGTCTGGCCTAAAAGGAAGAGGGAAGGATTTCTAACATATGACCAATTTATGTTTTTTTACTTCCTGTGCACAATAAAGTTAGCTATTCAAAGAAATCAGTCAACCATTATCATGTTGAAAAACCTCAGCGTAATTAGTAATCCAACCCTTAGATTCATCTGTCTGATTGGAAATATACACAACTGTGTGTCCAAAGCAGCTTTACATTCAAACCACTCAACTGTTCTTCAAACAGAAACAAGTTAAACAGATGTTTCCAAAACACATGTAATTATAAAAAAAGTTTGTTTATTTAACCTTTTTATGAAGGTGTTGAAACATTCTTTGATGATTGAATTAAGAGTGATTTCATCTCACTGAACTTGTCTTTTGAGACAACACACTGAAGACTTGAAAAAGATTTGAGTAGTATATGTGCACTAAATAAATAAATACACTCAAAGCACTCAGAGAGTTTAAATGTCCACCAAGGCCAAAGGATCATTAAAAAATTGTAAGATACGTATTGTGATCAGGATCGCCACCAAAACTTTGTGATGACCCCAACATTTCCTGGAAATTTAATTAAAATCTGTTGATTAGTTTTTAAGTGATCTTGCTTACAGACAGATGAACAAATTTGGTGCATGGTTTGTAAACGTGAGGTTTCAGTAGACTCACTGAATAGTCAGCCATTTCCTGTCTGATGACAGCAACATGTCTGTCAGTCTGGCTTTGAAAACCCAGAGAAGTGTGGCGTAGGAGGGGCGTTCTGAGCCATACAGGTATTATTATCTTCAGTGTATGCAAAAGTTCTTTATCAGTACTGAGGGGGTTTAAAAGTGAATGAAAGGATTCATGTTTTTTCTTTTGTCACAATAAAACTAAACGTTATTCTTCTTCCTGCTTTCTCTGTGAATACATTCATGCCGTCAACCTTGTTCCTGTTTTTTGTCAAGTCATTACGCCCCCATCCTTCAAAAAAAAAAAAAAAAAAAGAATGGGGGATTTGGCTGCCATGTAACACGTCTGTAATCACATCAAGGTGCTGTTTGGGATGTGGGTGTTTGAAAAGAATCATAAACAGGAAGAAAAAAAGGAATGAGGTGAATTTCCATAAATTAAAATTCAGCTTTGGTTATCTGATAAACAGTCTTTTCAGTTTTACTACCTGTACCAACCTACAAACACGTTGTTTTATTTTTTTACCCTGACTTCATGTTCTGCTTATACGTTTGTGGGACGCCTCTCAGCTACTACCACGTCAAGTATTTTCAATTCTTGTGTTTACTATGATTGATTATGGTTGACTCTAAAAGTTAATTTGCTACAACTTTGTCAGCATTGAATAAAGTGCAAACAAAGTCTTTACTCTGACTGCATTATACCCAAAAACCCATACTCCTAAAGTACTCCCCAAAGGTCACTACAAGGGGCATAATCAGAATTCTTCTTTAAGCACACAAAGACTGAGAAACTCAAATGTTTTTCCAGGGTAAAGAGCTGAATCAGAGGTTCAACCATCAGCCAGACGCTCCTCTTTTAGGAAAGCTGCGTGATCTCCCTTTCGTTGGAGCAGAACCTCTTTTACCCCTCGTTAAAGGAGACGATCCCAGTTTGCCAGGCCAGGAGCATCATACCTGACCTCCATGCACGAGTACACATCGAATCATTCAAGTCAGTCCAACAACAGCCTGAGCCTCGAGTCACTCCGAGCCAACCGCTCCTTTCTTTGGGGCTCAACAACTTCAGCTTCCAGTGACAAGACTCCGGATAAGTGGTAGAAATAGACAGATGCATCAGTCCTTCACAAGTTAGCAGCAAACGTTGGTAAGTCTGTCTTCAACAAGTGTTTTTCAAAGATGCTTGATTTTATTTATGAAAAAAAAAACAGAATTTTGTAGGTTTTACTGACTGAAAATGGTAGTCTAGAAAAATTAAGTTGCCCAGCTATTATCTAGTACATAATTATTGAAATATGATGTGAATATTTGTCATTTGAATTTATTTATTTATTATTGTCTTTTGTAAACCTTTAACTTTCTTCTTATTGGACATAGACTATAATAAATTATTAGCTTTAATTGTCCTTTCTCGGCTAACTACTACTTTTTAATTGATGTTAATTATGTATCCAGTGTTTTTTATTGTAATTTAAGTACAAAATGAAGTTTTTTCCTTTAATATCAGTCATGAAGATGAGAAGTTGTTTTCTGTATAACTTTCTTTACTTTCAGGGACTTGTTTGCATAATTACAGAGTTCAATTTCCTTTCTATCCATTTTAAAAACCCAAACAAAACAAAACAAGAAAAGCCACCTTTGAGCATACACAGGTAGAATCTGAGACAGTAATGAGTCTGTGTCAGAGATGGATGGGGAGCCTTCACCTTGTGTCAGTCTATTAAGGGCTCGCTTTGTATTCTGGTTAGAAAAAAACTGTTACAAATCTGTCGACTACAAAGCACAAGTAATCTTTCCTTTTTTCTGTGAAGATTTACAGAAAAAAATGACCCCAAAATGTCAGTTTTGACAACCAAGAGTCACAGCAAGGTCTGCCAGCAGCTGGTTCTATTCAGATAAAAACGTGTAACAAGAAAATCTACTTGACACACGCAGGTCTTTATCTTTTTCAGCCTTGTCCAACTTTTCTGACACCCAAAAAAAACATATAGAAAAGAAAGTAGCAAATATTTAAAAGGGCCAAAACATAAATCTAGTAAAGCTGCACAAAAAGATGACAAAGAAAAGATCCGATAAGTAAATATTTAGATATTTAAAGAAGAAACAAATATCTTTAGACACATGATGTTAGTTTGTCTGAAATGGCTTCAGGATGAGTTGTTTTACCTTTGAAAACAACACATTATGATACCTGCGGATCACGTTTTGGATGCAAAGCTGTAAACTGTTGGAGGAAATTCAATTTCCTGCTGTCTTGTTTCATCTTCTGTGAAGATTTAAAGCTTTAACCTCTTGCCTTCTTCCCTCATGGGAACTATTTTACAGAAAGTAGCCCTTAAACAGCCAGATAAGACTTCCACTTTCCAAGCTTTTGAACTGTGGATGTTTTAGATAATATTTTGTTTAAATGAATATCAGTAAAGCTTCCAAACTGGTGTTGGACTTTAGTAAAATAGATAAATGAATGTGAATTGAGATTAAATGAGAGCTTGGTTGGTAAAATGAAACCAATTAAATGTATCTGTCGTGACAATGCTATTGGCTGCTGAATTAATGAATTTTTTTAAATGTAAGACAGCAAAATGTTAAGGTTCTTGGCATTTTGTCGGACGTTCTGGAAACAATCTCTCTCTTTTTATTTGTCTTTTCAAATCCAAAATGAGAAAGGTCAGACAGGTAAGGTTACTGAAGATCAGCATGAAATCACTGATGACCGTAATTGTGTTTAATCAGTGGAATAATTCACAGGTTGGTGCAAAAACTGAAAGGAAAATGTTTGGTTTTTAGAAAGGAACATTTCTCTTTTGAGTTCTAATAAAATGGCATCATCTGCCTTGTGTTTTATCTGTTTTTTTTTCTTTGGTTAGCTGCCACAGTTATTATTAATTGTTTCTATTGTTTTTATGATTTCATGTATTCTTTTGTTTGTCAGGATGTACTCGTTCAGCTTGTGTACCTGAGTATTGTGTGGTTACTGCTGGCTGCGCAGTAATTTGCCTCTCAGGGATAACAAAGACAATAAATCTTGATGAAACCATGAGACAAGCCTCACAGTGACTCATGCCCGAGCCCTAAACCTACAGAGAAAAGTTCACCTGCTGAAACATTTGAAGCTCCTTAAAACTGAAAACTCAACTTATTGATACGTCAGAACACAACACAACCATTTTTACTGATGTTTGTATAAAGTTAGACTTCAGCTCATTTTCACTCAGATCTTTTTCTCTCCTGTTTGGTTCCGTTACACGTTTCCTGCAAAAACTGTCTGACTTTACTGATGGTTAAATTCCAGTTTGAGACATTTGGCCATATCTGAAGCTTTGTTATATAGATTAAATGTGAGCTGATGTGTTCAGTTATGGTCCGGAGAGCTATAAAGTTTCACTTCTTCCTAATAAGTCTTTCCTTTTTCAGACTGCAATTAAAACCAGGCTCGGGGGGTTCTGGAGGGTTAGAGGTGGCCGTGGAAAGACCTGGATGAGTTGCTCAGAGTTCATAGAAACTGCCTCCCAACGCTCTGTTCTGTTCTCACTTTATTACTTTTTTCTGCACGACTGTCATCCCTCATTGACTCTGACCTTTGACATATGAGTAAGTGACTCCATTTAGCAGTTTAATTTATTCTCCTGTTGTCACAAATGCATAAATGACTGTATTAGTAAAAGAATGTTACAACTCTGCTGAAGATTTAATCCGTGTTGACACATTTTCCCTCACAGCTCTGTCTAAATTCAAGTTTAGTGTAAGCTTATCGAGCTGTAAGAGTGTGTTTTGATCTGTTTTCTGCACAACAGCAAAAGTTGAACCATTGTTTTATTGGTAGTAAAAGCTCCTGAGCTCCACTGTTTTAACTTTCACAGCTAATGTTTTTGCAGAGCTGTAATGTCAGATCAAACCTCTGGGATTAAGTTAGGGTGAGGTTATGATGCTAACTCTTGTCTGGGGCTGGGAAGGGCGCGGCCACCACACTAACCTCACACCCAGAGCACGAAGGCTTTAACTGAAGCTTCGAGATTTTGTTGAGATGTTGCTCTGGCCTCCGAAGAAACCCTGAGGACACAGACGGTAAGTGTCTGTCTTTAAGAGCTGCGAAACTGAAACGTCCAGCATCTGAAACCCAACATCATCACCACAACGCCGTTTATTGCCTGCGCATTTCATGCAAATGTTGTTAAATGTTATAAAGTGTCATTGTTCTTCATGGTGGGCTTTTTATTTCTTTCTGCTGTGATAAACTCGGCACAAAAAGCCACAGCATGATACAATTTACACAACAGTCCATGAACTGTGAAATTGAATATTTAAAAACAAAAAAATCCAGATAGAAAGTCTGACAGGTACTTTATCACATTATCAGGATTGTTTTCTCCAAACACACAATGACATTTTGCACATTAATACATCAAGTTTGAGTCAAATAACCTATGCAGAATCCCCCAGGTGAAAGATTTCCAGAGATAAATATCTATAATTTTACAAACGATAAGTCAGCATTGTTTAATGATGCTTTAAGTGACTCCCCTTCAACTCAGCACTCAGTAACCACAATTTATTCACTGGTAAAACGATTCTGAAAGATTCTCCTCGGGCTCTGTTATCACAGCAGGTATTAAATGAGCATCTGTAGAAGTTCTGGTCCCATCAAACACAGAAAATGTTACGAGATGAAAATAATCGAGAGAACCCATACAGTTTGCTGACGTGCAGAGGCCAGATTAAAGGCTGTTCAACTTTTAAAATGTTTGGAAAACAGTTTGCTTTTCTACTGGACACCAATTTATTCTATAGAGCAGTGGTCCACAAACCTTTTGGCTTCCAACCCACAAAATGATCGTGAACGAAGCTTGTGACCCCATCTATTCCTGATTTAAATACACAAACTGTGCTAATAACCCTGTTTAATGAGGATATAATCCCAACACAGACCACGATACCACAATACAGTTTTTACTCATTTATGATTATACTGTTGTGTTATTTGCAACAGTTATAGTGAAAATATATCATATCCAATCATTTTTAAATGGAAGTTTATGTCTGGAGATTATTTAAGGATCCACAGTTGGGTCACAGAAGACCAAAGTTTAGGATGATATTTTGTCTTCTCTACAGATTACCAACTAAGTCTAATGTTTTTAATTTTGCTTTGCCTTTACTGCTGATGTTTATATACTTCTCCCTTGTTTCCCTTTTTATTTTATTTGGAACATCAAGAAAAATCTTGTCTCTCACCTCAAATGTAAACAATATTTGGAAGCAGTTTCTCTAAACAAGAATGAATTTGAAGATCGCTTGTTCTGTGCAGCAGAATTGCCTTGATCCACAGACTGTCGAGCTGAGTTCACATCACTTTTAAAGGGCAGACACATCAGATCTCTGATTCTGAAATGAGTGCATCATGCCTGGGCAGTAATAAAACATGAGCTCTGTGTGAAATGGACTGCTGTCTGCAGGGTTAGGTCACATCAAGTGAAGGGTGAAGGGTTGAGTGGAGAGGTCGAGAGCATCCCTTTAAGTTAAAGGGGTCCTCCACACCCAATCACGCAGCAAATACCATAATTACAGGAGGTTCAGAGATGCCTGAGCAGCGCTCCCAGTCAGCGGCTCGTCACTCATTCAGTCAGGCTGAGGTTCTGACTCAGAGAGGTCAGCTGCTGTGGACGGGTTACAGAAGTGTCTATGAAACAATTTGAACTCAACTCAAGATAGTTCTGTTTTCTCATTTTCTGCTTTGACTGATGTCTGCGCTTCATGGCATGTTCATTTTTCTTTTTGGTGCTCTGACACAGACAGTAATACAGTCAGTGACTTCAGGAGCCTGGAAACTTGGTTTAATTACTGAACGTCCATCTCTCCTTCCAGCTGCACTGCCTTTAAAAGTTCAACTCGCTCAAATGTTTTATGCTTTTATTAGTGTCATAAATCAATCATTGTCAATATAAATAGATATTTTAAACATATCATCTTCAATGTCTAAATGAAATCAAATAGAGTAACACCAATTAAATAAAAATATGTAATGTAAAATAAGTGACTGCATAAATATTCACCCAATCCAAAGTGACTGTCCTAATTCCACTAAGAGAAAGGTTTGTTGGAAAGTACAAATCAGGGGATGGATGCAAAGAGATTTCCAAGGCCCTAAACATCTCCAGGACTTCTATTAACTCCATCATCAATAAATGGAAGGACTACAGGAGGTGTAAATCTACCAAGAGGTGGCCGTCCTCACAAACTGAGCGACGGAGAAGAAGAATAGTGAGAGAAACCACCAGGACACATGTGAGCTCTCTGAAGAAGAACAGATAACCACTGCTTCCTGGGTTCTTCACCAGTCTGAGCTTTATGGGAGAGTGGCAAAGAGAAAGCATCTGTTGAAGAAAACACATTAAATCTTCACTACAGTTTGCCAAAAAAAGATTGCCAAACTCTTCAAAAGGAGCTTTCTTTTTGCCACTCTCCCAAAAAGTTTAGGACAACATCTCAACAACCATGTTATGAGTCATTAATAATGTCCAGCTTTTAAAAAAGTACTTGCTTTTACCCCAGAATTTATACATATATATTCAGTTGTATTGATTTTTCTTTTTTTTTACTTTCAGGTTAAACAACAAGAGTGATTGACCTTTAAAATATTTACTCAGTTTTCACTTTCCAAAAAAAACAAAAACCTGTCTATTAAAAAAATAAATCAGTAGTTGTTTTAAAGTTATCTTGCAGTCCATCCATCACAAACACCTCCATCAGTGTGTTTGTGCCATAAAGACAGAATCCAGTGGATCTACTTTCAGCCTTGAGGCCAAAACTAACTTCTGACCTGAAAAATGTTCATCTCCTCCTTCCGATGCACAGCAAACGATTTGTGCACTTGTATTTTCATGGTTATGCAATTCATCCAACTCAGTCGAGAGTAGAAAAAACGAAGGGAGGGTTTACTGCAGAAGTTTCAAACATCAAGAGCTCAGCTGCATGCACTGACATGTGCTCCTTACCTTTTTCACTTAAGTGTCAACTTCTACAAAACTCACATTCTTCTTTTCTTTTATTTTGACATCTTTCTTTGCTCAAGTATTTCCATTTACTCTCTGACAGCAAGCAGTCATAAAAGCATTAAAAACTTCACTGCAATTGAAAACTATCATTCTAAAAGTGTAAGAAAAGAAACAGTGAGTAAAAATGCAACAGTTTACCAGCATGTTTCTGAGTTCTGAGTGAAAAAAATAAAGTTTCGGTGCTGTTGTAAACACGTTGACTGTTTACACATCCTCCAGTTAGTGTTTAGTAATACTGTAAAACTAAATAGTGGTGTTTTTCTTCACAATAAACGGCTGTGTGAAATGGAGTGAAGCACAAAACCTACCTGAGGTCCAGTTAGGTGACTCTTCCAGGAATTTTGTCTCTCCAATCAACACTTTAGGAACTTAAACGATCCATGGAGACAAACCTGCATACTTTTATAGTGGTTTGCTGACAAATCCACAAGGAAAAAGAAAAAAAAGTGTTTAAAAGTAACACACACATACAGAACTGTAGAAGTGTGTCTCAGCTGCCACTATGCGCCCTGAAAGGTGCTGCACCAAAATGTTGCTGAAACACTTCAACACTTCCTCAGGAGTCCCATCTCCACCCACTTCTTACACCGCCCCTCCTCCTTTTTGTTTCACACACACATACCAACACACACCAGCAAACCAAAACACACTCTCTCCATGTGCACAGATTGTGGGCTGCCCCCCTCCACACACACACACACACACACACACACACACACACACACACTTCTGCCTGTAGGCCCAAGGCCTTTGGGCCTCAGCCAAACTAGCTTCTGTGGGTGTGTACATGTGTGTGTGTGTGTTGACACTGTACATCTCAACTGATCATGTGGCCTGAACTTTAAATTTATTAATTTTAATTTGAAAGAGTTCTTTATGACTAAACACTTACTCGATGAAACATTCTGCAGACAAACAACAATAATCTACCAAACATGCATGATGAGTTTCTGACTTTGCAGAAGTGTAATGTCTGCATATTACACCTTCACTAATGTTCATTTGGTGATTTTTTATTATTGGAAGTTGACTTAGGTTTAACTTCACTCCAACAGCCCACTTTTTTTTTACAGAACTGTCAGATTATGGAGCGTTCCCAGAAGTTAGCAACACAATGTCATTTCAATGGCATCGCAGCACAAATAGAATATGTTACACGTTTAAAAGGTAAGATCTCTATGAAATATAATTTAATTTTATTTGAACCTCTGATTTAAATGACCACTTGGATTTTCCCCGACACCGTGCTGGTTGACGGTACCAGAGGAGGTTGTTTTTAACCTGGGCCCTGACTGAGTCATGAAGGCTGTCATAGAGCCACATATTTGTTTTGGCACAAGTTTTACTCCTGATGCTCTTCCTGGCACAACTCTCAACATTTACCAGATTTGGGTCTGGCACTAGAAGCACACAGAAAGGACCATTCAAATGGCAAATGGCTGATTTGTTAATTATACATCTTTATTTGTTCACATTTAAGCATTTTCTAGGACCTATTTTCTGCTACATGTTGTCAGTACTCTCCATCTTGAGCATACTACATTAAACAAAATAAAACTGCAAAAATGAATATATGATTTGATGTGGGTAATATTACATTAATATATAATATAACATAAAATAACTTAATTTCATGTAAGAAACAACATAAATTGGTGTGTAAGGCACTCATGACTCCAAAGCTGGGGACACACTTCACAACATTCAAAGTTTTTAGATATTTTAAAAACTGTAGAGCGTACTAACGTACTGATTTCTGCAGATTTATTGTATGTATTTATTTAAAGACAGCGGATCACAGTCCTAACAGCTGTGCCTGATGTGGGAGGGAGTCACCCTCTCTTTTATAATGGATGTTAGCAACATGTGTTCACAGTTGGGTCACTAATCAGTTCACGTGACTTGAATTCGATCAGATTCAGCTCCAGAAATCCAAACATGTCTGAGGTCGTGTTGGGTTTGTTCTCCTCACATGTTAACAGATTTTTATGTCTACCAGCCGACTGGCTGCATCTTTGCAGACTGGTGCAGACTTTCCAACTGGAAATTGTTGGTAAAATCTGGTAAAAAAATTGTGTAGGGTGTCCTCAGCCAAACAAACCGTTTTTCTTTTAATTTTTATTCACTTCGTCTTTGAGAAAGTTGGAGGCTTTCAGGCCTTTACAAAACAAGAGGAAGAAAATCTTCACACGACAAACACAAACAACGAACTGACTGCAAACAAACTGAGTTGTAGCCAGTTTCATAACAACTGGGACAATCAGATTTCTGTGGTGTTGAAAGACCTTTGAGCTGCAGAAAGACTTTATCTCGCTCTGATTGAAGATTATTTCACCCATAACTACAATCCTCCTGTAAGACGAAAGAGTAAGTTTGTTAAAACGTGAATAATCTCTCATATTGAATATTTGCACGCAAGTAATGATCAATAACAATTTCTCATATTTCAACAAAGAATCGTGTTCTTCTTCACAAGCCTTAGAAAAGCATGTAAACAATCTGTGAATAACTGATTAGACTTCTAAAAGTGTGTACATGTGTCCCAAAAGAATCAAGATTCACTCAAGTCAGAATGAACTTTTCAGTGAACAGTTGCTGACAGACGACATGAGGTCAGAGGTCGTGGAAAAGCGGTGCCAGATATATTTATATTACTTGATCAGGACAGTAAGACAGTCAGTCACGTGTGATCAGGCATACTTTTCTTACAAGAGAAAAGGTTAAGAGGTAAACAAGTATGGGTGTAACTTTGTGTTTTTATGTCAGACTAATGGAGGAGGGGGTAATCAGCTGTTTGTCTGCAGAGGCAGCAGACTCAACGGGCTTTTGTGCTATCTGTTGTGTAAACGCTACAAATAAACAATGCATGCAGCTCCCTAACGCTGAGCCCTGGGCACGAATGGTCAGGATTGAGGGGAAGAACAATGGAGGTGGTGTGGGTGGTGTCTAATCTGCAGTACATGGCCAAATCAAGAGCATTAAGTCATTTTGGTCTAATAACAGACTAAAAAATGGCTTGTCCATTGACTAACACATCTTATGTTTAAGGACATTTGATTACTTTGATTACTGTCACTACGCCATCAAAAGAAACTAGGGCTCCAGTGCAACTAAATAATATTAAACTCAGAAAGAAGGCCTTATTGTGCAACAAATGACAGCACTTTAAATCCATATATAATGGCTCTGTCATTTCTGTCTTTCAGCAGTAAGAAAGTACTTTGATTTTTCCTTTAATCTCAAGATTTTTCTTTTAATTACAGTCATCTATAGAGGATCCAGTAACTGCATATGTTCTTAAACCAGTTTTAAAAGAGAATCAGACAAAGAAAGCAAGTTTTTTTGGATAGTTTAATTTAAACATTGAATAACTGGACAGTTATATATTTCTGGATCATGTTTATACATTTTTAACTTTTGGAGCGCACACGTTTGGTTAATATTAGTTGTGAAACTTTGCTGCAGTTTATTGTGTAATTTTCAGTGAGGTAACTTTTGTTTCTTTGAGTTATTAGTTCGTTTGGAGATGATGGAGTTGCCCTACCAGTCACTGAAACGAGTCTCAGCTGGATCAGATCTGCTTAAAGAAGGATCCAAACCTTATTGGGTCGTATCATGTTTCCTGTCAGAGGGAACAGTTGAGTTTTTGTCCATTTCCTTACATTGTAAATATTCATCTTTTCATAGATTACTGCTTACCACTGTTTTGATAAATCTTTGTTGTTGTTGCCAATAATTTTACAATTTGTTTATTTATTTTTGTTCCCCTCTTTAAGTGTCAGAATGGCCTGTAAGTTTCCCTCCTGTCAGATATCGTGTTGTGCCTGAGTTTAAGTTTATGTTGACCTCTTTTATCGGCCCAAATAAAGATCATTTTGGAAATAAATTTGGTATTATCTTTGCAACGTTTCTGTTGTCTCTCTTGCTGGTTTGTGTAGCCTCTGACAGAAAATGATTGAGAGCAGTAGTAAGGTAGGTAAGCCAAAATGACAAAACATTTAGATTTTATCATTTGCTTTTGTTTCTGATTTATTTGCACTTGCTAAAAATAAATAAATAAAAACGTTTTTTTTTAATTCCACTGGGTTTTGATTATAGCTGGACTGGACTTCACATATATTTTAACAAACACAAACACATATTTGATTTTATATTTGCTGTACAGCATAACTAACAAATAAAAGTAAGCTCATAAGTTATTTATGTTTACAACAGGTTGGAGTCAACTTCAAATTCTTCACGTTCTGCACTTAAAAAGCAACTAATGACCTCAAAAAGGTTTCTGGATTGGAAAGGTAAAATATGGGATGTTCAACCAGTTTCCACCAGAAGTCCCCAAAGAAAAAAAAGATCTGGAGAAACAAAATAAATAGTTTCAAATTTTAAATCTACCGTAATCATAAACGGATAAAAACACTGAAATTTTTGTCATTGTCATTTCTAGACTCAACATGTTAGACCTATAATTTCCTGTGTTCATGGCTTATTTATTGTTCTTTGTCTTTAAAGTTGCACCAGAAGGTTCCCAAGAAAAAGAGAATTTCTGTTTAGTTAAAGAAATGACAAAAAGAGCAATGGATGGAATGAAATAAATGGAGAGAACAAAGAAAGAAAGTTAGAAATTAAGAAGTTGGAGAACAATTGAGGCCAAGAGAGCAACAAACATATCAGGGGAGACCGAGGAAGGTAAACAACACGTGAAACAAATGCTGATGAAGGAGGAGTGACAATGAGAAATGTTGGGAAATTGATGGAGTTGGAAAACAAAGACAAATTGGAAAATGGGAAACAGAAGGGGGCAAGAGTTGATAAGGGGGGAAAATGAGACGTAAAACAAAGCTGTGACGTGAAGACTGAAAACGTGAGCTACAAGGAGGTGGAGATGTTGATAAAGGAGACGAGAGGGAAACAGATGAACGGGAGAGAAGAAGGGAGGAGGCTTGATCTAGAAATAAACACCAACAGAAGGTGGGCATGAAGCCACCAGCAGCAGGTGAACCTGAGCTGGGAGCAGGAGAGCCTGGAGGAAATGAAAGCTGAAATCCACTTTATATAACCTGCTGCTGCCGCCTCAAGCTGCTCCATCCATACTGCTCAACATTTGCATTTCCACCGGGGGTCACTCGGCTGATGCTTTCGTCCTGACTGACTTTCAGTGGGACAGATATCACCAATAATCTCAATATTGTCAGTTTTACGCATCAGACTCATGCACTTTCCTTTTGCTTTTTAAATTTTTACCAATCCCACAATGAGAAATCTGTCAGTGAGCTGAATGAAACTCTACAGGCATTAGAAACGGGGGCTGAGATTGACCAAATTTGAAGAATAAAAGACCTTTAATTTTCTTTTTGTTTTAAGTTATGCTCAGTGTAGCAGAGACAAGGCTTTATACAGATTTACACTCACAGTTATAGCATTTAAAATGTCATGTAAGTAGGAAGATGCAATTCAAAAGCAGCCAGGCAGAAACATCTTGGGGAAAACAAATCAGATCAGATTTATTTTCTAAGCAAACATGGATCAGTTTGGTGGCAGGAGGACATAACTAACACAGCACGACTAAAAAATATACAGTAATTTTGATTTTTAAGGAAGCAACACATCTTAAAACAGTTGTTCCAGGTCCATGTTTCCCACTGAGAAGCATCCCTCTTCTTTTAACAAAACTCCACAAACAGAGTTAACATCACTCTGCAGTCCTGACCGAATCTCTCAAACTCTAAACAGGACATCTATGTAGGAGCTGCCAGAAGGTTCACATCATGCACAGAGAAAAACAGACAGTAATTCCACAAGCTGACACTCAGGCTAACATGTCATGGCTAATAAAGACTTCATTGTCAGGGAAGGCCTTCTTTTTCCCTGTGCTTTGGTTAATTTGTGTGCACAGGTTAAGTGTGTCTACAGGGGGTCAGGCTCAAGCTCAAAGGCTCAGCTTCAAGACAGTCAAAGATTAAAACTAAATGAATCATTAACTCACAGGCAAAATGTTGTTCAAATATTTAAAACCATGGGGTGGTAAATAAGACAAGAGGATTTTTGTGCTGAAGAGCTGTAGACAGTTTTAAACAACTAACTCTTTTTGAACTCTTGTGAAATGAATGTGCAGAAAAGAGTAATTTATGATATTATAAATGAGTATATTTCAATTATCAGCTGCTTAAAACCAGCTGATCCTGAATGATGTTCAGTTTGAGCATCTTGTCCGAGCAAGTGGAGTCAGAAAAAGGCTGAAGAAAACTAAAACTTGAGGAACTGTTTAACTCAAAGTCAATCATAAATTGCTGAGTCTTAAAATTTCTAGGAAAGGAGAAAGATTCTTTGGATGTTGCTGTCTGTTGCACATCAACTATTTTGGCCCACGGTTCACTGCTTCTCAGGTGAGCTGACTGTCAGGATATCATGTTACTTTTGTCTAAACGGGTTTAGTCTTGAAACATCAGTCTTTGTATTACAGATAAGTTGTGTCAAACTAACAAAAATGCATTAAAAAATTCAGACAAAGAATGTAAAAATGCTAAGATTTGGTGTAGGCCTGGACAATATAAAAAACATTTATCATCATCGCAATATTAGTGAGCACAATAATAATATTTAATGTTTAAATCACTGCCTATTATATTTAAATGTTTGCATTTATGTTCTGCATGCTAATAATCTATGACTTCCACTAACCTTGATGCCCACACCTGGTTCAGATAAAAGTGATAACAGAAGAGCAAGTGAGGAAAATGTGGGTTTATTGTAAATTATGTCATTTTTGCAATTATATCACAAGGTTTTTGGAATATTGTTTCTAATTCTATTCCCTAGATTGTAAAAAATGCACCTCTCATTATTTGGGGTATAACAAGAGATTTATTCTACTCGACGGGGAGAGACAAAATCCTGTGTCCACAGAGTGAGATGGGACGTTATTTTAACATTTTTAAAGTAAAATGATTGCTTTTGCCATCAACTTATCCGACTTCAGACTTTAGAGGAGGGTTAAATTTATTTAAAGAAGGGGACAAAATTAAAACCTTGATAAAGGGCCAACCTCATTTTCAATAATTTTCTTGAAAACATAAAAACAGTTTATTATATAGTTTTTTTTTTAAATACTCAACATTGGATGGAGACTAATCCGTGCTTCAGAGTGCATTCATACACTTCAGCATGTCCCTGCTGCCAGGAATCGAACCTCTGACTCGATCGTTGGAGGACAACTGCTCCATTGATCCATTAATATTATTTTTCACTTATTTGATTACTTGTAAAAATCATCTGGGTTGTATTTTTGTCTGACACTATTTTAAACCTAATCATTGTGGTCATCATGTTTTATTACAATGTTATAATATATAAAAAATAAATCAAATGAAGCTCCAGCCTTTGCCAGAAGTAGTCACTGAGAAAAGCAGCTCCTCATCAGTGTTTGCTCAGTTCTGGGACGTTCTGCTCATGTTCCACCCTGTCACCTCCTGATCGATGGTGAGTGAAAGGAGGACTGTCGCCACATGTCTGCCACAACAGTCTGCAGGTAAAGTAATGGACTCCGGCTGCAGGGCTTTCAATGGGCCCCAGCTGACCTGTTCCTAAAATCTGTCAGAATGTCTTTCAGCAATTTCTACTCTTCGTTCTCTCTCGTGACAAAAGGAATTTGAGGTTGAAAGGAGGACAGGAACTAAAAGAAGAAAAAAAAGTAGTCTTAATTAAAGTAAAAGACAAGGTGTAGTTAACTCCAAATTAATCAAACTAACAGGACAATTAATTTCTATTCATATAATCTGGGGTCATTTAAGTTCTCTGAGAGACAAGAATCTCGGGACATTTCTGAAGTTGATTTATTTAACCGCACTGACAGAAGGATTGCCAGAGATTCCTCCCAGTGGATGTTGACAGATTACGTGACGCACTGCTTCACCAGTATAATGTTTAAGATCCTGAAGCAGTTCAACTGTAAACTCCCATGAGATGAAGGTCGATAACCATTACAGAAATGTTGGTGAAAATTCCTCCAAGCAGCAGCATGACATTCGTGGCAACGCGTTGTCTTTTCATGGTTGGGATTTCTTTTATTGTGCAAACAAACTGTGATAAAAAGCAGTGATAAAAAACGGAGAAAGGCATGCATCTGATCCGCCTCATGATGGTGCGTCTAAAATAGAAATGTTTATCTTTAACACTTTCAAGCTAAATTATGCAAGTGATAAAAAGTACTAAGGTTTTATAAAAACAAGCATTTTTAATTGAATTTTCTCTGCAGTTTTTGATGCCCTTCACCTTGACTCGTTGAAAATAGCCCTCAGTGATGGAGCTTTGATTTACAGTGTTCCCCACCTCACCTCACACCTACCCTGACCGGCAGATAAGAATCATGCAGGCAGCGGGAGGATGAAACGGTCCGGTTCATCCAACATGAAGAGGATCTGTGTCTAAATCTGAGTTTTACTCAGTGTAGGTTTTCAAATGATTTAACTTGTGCACAGTTGTGCAGTTTGAGTTAACATGACTGTATTTTTGTGCTAAAACTGTCTTTGGTTTAACTAATAAACTTACTTCAGGGTGGTTGTAATTAATGCCAACATTGGGAAGAAATTTGCTCCGTCAGATTTCACTTTTTTAACACAATCTTACAAAGCTGTTATTTATTTTAGCCACCCCTCTGCAGTGCTGTATTTGTGTGTCAGTATATTTCATGTACAGCAATAAGCTGCTCATTTGTCTCTACATTTATGACTGGTGTTGCCACAACCAATCATCTCTGGGTGTTAGTATCACATCGGGAGGTGGCATTTAGTGTCTCTGAGGTTATTAAACATGTCAGTGTGGCATACAGTTTTAATTATCTGCAGACTGGAAGGATGACATCTGAATAACAACATCAAGATTTACACATATTGTTATCTGTGGAATTTGGATTTGCAGGTCCATGCACCAGGAAACATGACATGGATATTTACTAAAGGTAACCTAATTGAGTTTTGAACTTAACATTCATATGAGCTTTCCTGGAAGATCACAATCTTTCTGCTGCCGGCTCTGAGGGACGGCTGGCACTGAAGGGTGAAAAGGAAAAAATGAGAGAAAAATGAGATTAAAACAACTCAAAGGAGAAAGATTATTGTTTCTTTTTCTAACAAATTTATAGATTAATAATATAATTAAATCATGACTTCAAATAAAGGCCTAGGATTCCTTCAATCCTTGAAGGAATGCATATCGCCTGCCGCCTTTCATGCTAGAGTTATAGTCTGAGATCGTCTAATGTTAACTTTGAAGATAATTGAAAATAATTCCACAATTCCATGGGATATCTCACATGATCTGTTAGTTCTCAGAGTATATATCAAGGAAGGCTCTCAGGTTCTCTGGTTCACATTTTGCTAACTCTGCAGACAAACAATCACACAGAAATGACAAACATATCACTTTTTCTCCTTTATTGGCAGGCGATACCAAAGACCAGAAAACCTCTGTTAGTTTCTAACCAAACCTTTAAAAATCACACTTCATCATCCTGTTTGGTAGATTATTGCTTCTTGTGTTTCTGTGTGTGGATGAGTTTTTAGAAATGGCTTGCAGCAAATACAAAAGTTACTTATTTATGACCAGATTTATCATGCAGGTGTGACACAACATGTAGCTGAGTTTCCAACAAACAGAAGCACAAAGACAAGAAAACCACAACAATGAAACAGGTGTCTGGTCATTGTCCTCCTCAAACACAGTTTTTTTTCTCCTTGTTGGGTGGAATATTGCTGGAAACCTTGAAAAACTAGAAGTGATACTATCAGCCCACCGAGATTTTGAGTTTTTTTTCCAGTTTCCTCCCTCACATCAAACAAAGCCCTCCTTTCACAGTTTTACAGTTTTTACGTCAGTTGTCTGCACTTGCACTGAGAAATTCAATCAGAATGTCAACTAAAAAGACTTTAAAAATATAAAAATTCTTAATTTAATGCTCATGCATCTACTCTACTCTGAAACAATTCATATATTATTAAAGAGACTCAAAAAGAAAGGGACAGATTTGATGCTGTGGTACATCTAGTCAGCAATGAACAACACAACATTTAATCTTTTACACAGTTCAAAAAGTCAGCCTACCTGCTTCAGGTGTGCTGTGTGAGCATTAAAATGACAAAAAGCACAAATCTAGAAAAAAAACAATGTTAAAAGTTGTTGACTATTTAAAAAACAACCTTGTCTTTGAGAAAACAAATTACCTTATAACAGGAGTACAATTTCATGGATTCAGCATCTCATCAGAAAAAAAAGATCACAAAATGAAACCAATGTAAAATAAATGTTTTGAAGTAAAATTTAACAAAATGTTTTGGACATGTTTCAAGAGAAGAGTCGTCAGGTCCACTCTGGAAAACGTACGTTTGTTGTCTGGTCAGGGAACGCCTCTCCATGACCCTCTGGATGAGCTGGATGTGGCAGCAGGTGGTTAAAGCTGTAACACTTGCACCAGATAATACATGAATGGATATAACACTGGTTGATAGTAACATATTAACAGGTTAAATGGTGACTAAATTGGCTCTTATGGTGTTGATGGTCTTCATGTGGCCCTGTGAAAAACAGACTTTCACTCATCTTGCATCTGAAGAGTTTTACTGCTCCTGTGTTTTGTGTGTAAATTGTGCAGAAAAGGTTGGTTACTGTTTAAGATGATAAGATCTATAATTCAATAATTCAGGACAAGCTATCCAAACTTAATGATGAAGCTCGGAGCCCTAAACTCAAAGATGGTCACAGCTCGCAGTGGCTCTGTAGTGTAACGGTGTTTGTGGAGGAGGAGTCGGCTGCAGTAAATGTCCGACACACTCATATGTAGCTCCTGAGCAGCACATCTACTCTGGGACAAGATAATAAGGCTTTCCACATTTTCCCACTCTGATAAAAACAAAATCATGTTGTTATATTCTCTTCTTCTGTCACACTGTGTATCTGAGGAAATTAGCCTCAATCATTGTTTGAATGGTTATAATACAGCAAACATCATCATGATTTGTCCTCTAATAGTCTTTTTTTCATGCACAATGGCTTTCTGTATTTGTTGTAGTCATTTATGTGTTAAAAATATTTCTTTGTAACAAATTAACTTTACAAAAAGAAGAAACAAAATTAAAAGTTCCAATAACAGCAGTTACAGCTTCACTTATTCTAACAGCAACCTCGGTACGGAATAGTCATGATTATTTGACATTATTGTTCTTTGAAGCACTAAAAGTTGCTTTCTGATGGTCTTTTTGCTGTGAAGAGGCTCAGGACAGAGAATAACACAGATGGAGGAAAGGACAGAGTGTCATGTGTGTTAGTGGAACACAACTGTGTCTGAAACAGCAGAGCTGCTGGGATTGTGCTCCTTGTTTCCTGAAACCTGCTGTGTTCACACACATGCAAACACACACACCAAACATAGGGTGTATGCTCTCACACACACACATAATGGAGGTTTGGGCGGTCCTATACCTCCTGCTTCAGCACCATCTGCTAATTGGATCTATGAGCAGACCAACTTGGCTCCTCACAGTTTCATAATGTACACATTATGTGATAACGCAACAACTACCTACTAAATCACTTACATATATATATATATATATATATATATATTGTCTTTAAACCACATTTGCAGCTCATTATTTGCTTCTTTTGCCACATTAAAGTGGATTTGAAAAGTGAATCTGGCTGCAGTGGTGCTCATTTCTTGAGGGTGTGAGTGTGTTTTGTACTGTTTCTATTAATGTTTTACATAACTGTTTTTTATGATAAAAGCTTTAGTATTTTCTCCTAACTATAAAAAGGTATTTTCTGTACTACTCTGTCCAGCAGAATTAGACGTTAACCTTAAACTTATCACCTGCTGCCATGAAAGGCAGGAGGTCATGCAGTCACCTGTGTGTGTGATTAACCTTTTTGAGTTAATGATCCAAGATGGCTACCGCAGATATTGAGCTAAACTTTGGTGTGGTAGTAGCTTAGAGTCATCCACAACACAGACTCTGAGTGCTAACAGATTGAACAAGATTTTTGTCTAAAATTTTGGCATCAATTTCTTCAAGAAATGCTTGTTTCATACTTTTGCTTTTTAATTTTAAGGTATAACATGCTGTGGTACACCAAAAGAGTTTGACAACAACTCATGTACTCAATCTATAACTCAGCTAAGTTTTATTTAGAGAGCACTACAACTGTGTCTTCCTGTCTCAGTGGCAAAGAGCAACTAATATGTTGTCAAAAAGCAGAACTATGACTGATCAGCATTTAGTTTTATTACCAGGTAACAGCTCTGCTTGAAGCACCAAAGTGTGTATTCTTCCTGTGCACCAGACAACACTAAACCAATCAGCTTTTGACAATTTTAAAGGCTTGTCTTGACCTGAGTCCCCTGTTACACAAGAGCTCCACACCCATTATCAGCAGCACCCTCAGCCCGGTCTAGAAGATGTTGACATTTTCCTTCAGAGAGCCAAAGCAGTTTTTAAAGGTCAAAGTAAGAGGCAAAGTTCAAAGGAAGCTGTAACTCCCTCTCATCATTCCATTAATTAAGATTTCCTTTGCTCTAACCTTTCGTGTCCTGAGCAAACAAAAAGTCAGAGAATATCTTTCACATCTCCAGCAACACAGACGAGACAAAAGTCTGAAGCTGGAAGTTTGGTTCTGTGTTCTACAGATGGATACCCTTTGACAAAACCAGTGTAAGACAGGAGGAATGAGCTGTTACACACAGTTTAGGGCTGGACAGGATGTCCTGAAGCTGCCTCAGTCTATGCTGAAAGAAAACAAATTATTGTTTCTTTCAGTTAAACACAGTTATCACTAAGTTACAATTTAAATGCTGGTTATGAAAAATGAGAGCATATTTTTTCGTCAGCCCCAAGTGATCTTAGTTTAGCTTAAAAAGTCCTCAATGAAATGAATTATTTTAGCTTCCAGTCCTCCTGTAACATATTTCATGAATAAGGGATAAAGTGTTTGGGAGGCAAAGAAACAATAAACCCCTGTAACTTTTAGTGAAATTACTATAACAGAGAAAAAGAGAGTTGGAATGCTCAATCAATGAAACAAGCCTTTACAAGTACTGGCAAAACCTGAAAACAGAATGGCTGTTATTGTGTTCACTTTATGAGAAAATCTGATTCAATTACAGCACATTCCTGATCCACAGTGACGTTTTATTTGGTGTAAACCCACATAAAGGGGACCAGCGACGGTTGTTGTAACCTGCATCCCTGCAGCATGCATGAAGCTGGGTTACACTGAAATGGAAGCATTAGTTTTACTTAACCAAAACCATACTTTGGAGGAACCTGATGACACCTTGTTTGACTTTAAAATGCATTATCCTCTCAAAGTACAAGTTGTTTTTTTTAGATATACTTAAAACAAGCTTTGATGCCCTGGAGACATAGTTTAGTGAAGTCTTGACAGAGTCTCACATCCTTCATCAGGACTGAAGTCTGTTGTTTGCAAAGTGCAGACTGTGGCTAAATCACAGGACCCAGGTGTAGTTTGTCTATGAAGGATTTAAAAAAAAAATCTGTTTTAATTATAAATTGAAAGCGCTGTTGATATATCAACAAATGAGGTGTGATGTCGCTTTTTATTTTCTTTAATCATGAAGTACACTCTTAGAGCTGTCAGCTGTACTCAAAACAGTACAGGTATGTAGTACGATGAGTACTTCTCCGTGGATTTGATTCTGCACCATGTGGCTGCAACATACAGTCCAAAAGTTTGTGGACAGTTGGAATTGTTTTGATGATATGATACAATTATACATTGAGTTACCAGATATCTAATACCACTGTGGTTTATGTGGATTTATGCATACATTATTAAGGATAAACTCTTCCCATTGCTGGAATTTCTTCTGCAGATCGGACCTTTATCCATGCAGACAAACTACCCCACCCACTTTCTTTATTGTACCTGATTTCTAGTGATGCTTACTGCCTTTGGATGTGGTTGACTCTGTATGTATGGGTGTGTGTGTGTGTGTTTTAAGCCTTCTTCTTTCAGTAAAATTCCTTGACACTGAACTCCAAGTTTATACAAGCTGCAAGCAAACATTTTGACTGACAGCTTCAGCCTCTCTGGATCGTGAATGAGAAGTTTCTCATCCTAACTGTAGTTAATGTGATCAATTCAACAACTTGTACTGATAGACTGACTCAAATAAAACTTAATTTGGTTTATAATAAACTTTTCACAGATTTTGGCTTCACCTCCAATTATTTAAATTATTCTATAAGTTTGGTGTGCTCAGCTGAAGCCTAATCCCTTTCATGTTTTTGAAGTAGGCCCTGTGATGAACCTGTCTAAGGTGTACCCTGCCTTTTGCTTGTTGACAGCTGAAGGTTGGCACCAACTCGCTGCAACCCTGAACAAGATTTGTCAGGTGTGGAAAATGAATGTGTGGATTATTGAAATACCCTTCAATTTTAAGCACCAGCGCCATATTATCAACAGATTCAAACCAATTGCTCTCATTTTTTGACATATTGTGCATGCTTAGGAACATAAAAGCATTTTGTTTTATTTAGAGCTGGTCTCTACAATAGAAATGTGTAATATAATGATGTCTCTGCACTGTGATTAAGACACACACAGGTGCATGACAGCAAGCCACTGAACACTGACCAGGCATCAGCTGGTTGGAGAATGATCAAGGGATTTAGCAATGATGTAATTTCAGTGAAGTGTGACCGGACCTCCTGATCACACATGCATAAGAGGCATGCACGGCACATTTATTCTCTGCAGCTGAATGGGTATTACTTACATTTATTTTAAAACATATACAGTATGAACATAACAGTGGCTGTTCTGCTGCTTATTGATTTTTTTATGCCCTTCCTGTGTATTTGTTTTAAGGACTCATTAATAAAATAATTTTTAAAAAGTAGCATCCAGATTAACTTAAAAACACTTTGTCATCAGACCTTAAAAAATGCGAGCACTTCTACAAAAGCTAAAGTTGTGGCAGTTTTGCTGCTTTATCCCGAGAATATTATTCACAAGTGGTTAAAAATTCAAGACCGTTGCTGGTCTTCCCAGGAGTACACGTTCCAGCAAGTTCGTTCCAAGGTCAGACCATGCATACTCAGAAAAGTTACAGAAGAAAGTTTCTTTTTAGACTTTACAGACCTCAGTGAGCAGGTTAAATGTTGAAGTTTATGACAGGACAATTAGAAAAAGACTGAACAAGCATGGCTTGTTTTGAAGGGTTTCAGGAGAGAGCCTCTTCTTTCTAAAAGAACATGGCAGCACGATTTAGTTTTGTAAGGTTTATTATCTGAACAAACCATAAAACGTTTGGAACAACGTCCTTCAGACAGCAGAGACCACAGTGGAGAGGTTTGGCTATAGTCGACAGCTACATGTGAGAAAACCAAACGGAGCAAATCAGTAAAACCACAAACTGTTGGCACGGCGGTGGAAGGCTGATGATTTGGGCTGATTCTGGAGTCAGATGTGACAATGATCCCAAACACAGCAGCTAATCTACAACAGAAAAAAAAAAAACACATCCATCTCCACATGTGCAAACTGTGGGGACCCTGCAGACAAGTATGACTCTGTTTTCATACAGTTTTTGGGTTTGTTGCTTCAGTGTTTGACTCGGTGGTCTTGAAGTTTTTTTTATTGCAGCTCAGCTTAACGAGGTTCACTAACTATTACAGGGAATAAAACAAACAAAAAAAAACATTTTAAAGTAATTTCCCTGTTGACAAATCTTTCTGCCTCTGGTATCTCTGAGTGATAAATCGCAGATCTCCTGAAACAGAACTTGTAGACGTTTTTGTCTGTTGTGTGTTTGGCACCACTGTTTGGATGAGAGTTTTATTGTTACTGTCAGCACAGACTCACAAACCCGTGGTCATCTGCAGAACGACCTGGTGGCTCTTACAAACAGGTGCAGATATCTAAAGTTACATCACAGAGAAGTTCATGTTGACAGGACTGTGGAATACTGGCAGAAAATTATCTATTCACATTTTGTTAAACAAAACAGTATAAAATATGTGACGTTTTGATCTTCATCCAAGATTAGTTTTGTTTTATAAGGAGAGGACCTGATTTTATGTGTGGAAAATAAAAACATGCATGCAATGTAACCATCTTTTGCTTCTTAAAAAGCTAATAACAAAAGCTGTTCAGTCACTGTCGAAACCCTTTCATCACTACAGTCTGTTAAAAATGAATAAAAATAAAAATTGAGCAACTGATTTGAAACAGTTTATGAAAGAAAAATAAAAGACTAAAGCAATTGTGTTTGCTTTATACAAGACCAAACATTGAATATACAGTATCGACCCAGAGTGTAAAAGATGTTTGTTCCCCCTGTGGCAAAATGTTAAATACAGGAGAGCTATTAAATGTAAACGTCTGTTTATATGTCAGCAGAAATCAATGCTGTGAGAGCTTTATGTTCTGTGTTTGACTGAATAATACAACATTACACCCCTAAACTACAAAAGAGGTATAACACTATAAGGACCTTTATAAAAAAATAAATAAATTCTCAAATTATTTTCAACCCTTATTATTCCTTTAAAGCTGTCCTTTCAAGGCTTAGTTTCTGATAAGCTGCTTACATGAGCAAAAGAAAACAGCTGCTGGAAGTAAAAACTAACCAGCAGCAACTTCCTCAGTATTCTTCCTTTCTTTAGGCTTCTCGTGTCATGAAGCTCGTCTCACATCACATCCAATATGGCGAAGCTTGATTTCTTTGTCAGTTTGGTACCAATATGTCTGACCACTGAGAGCAAAGAATGATTCAGCAGTTTCTTGTGTGCCAAGTTGTCAGATACGTTGATTTGTTTCAGCTTCATCAATTAACAGACTTTATCTCAAAGAAATTTAGACTGATTGTCAGGATTTGGGTTTTGTTTGAGTTATTCTTGAAGTTTCTTTTGTATTTGGTTTATTGTTATCTTGTTCATCCTGTGTTTAGTTAAGTTCATGGGTAGTTTTGCTTTCTGTGTCTCCTGTAATGATTCACCTTTTCTCTGCTCAGTACCTGTCAGGCTGCGTCAACCACCCACACCTGTCCCTCGTTTCTAATCAGTCACCTGTGTCCACTTACAAATCAGCCTCAGCCTTTAAAACCAGTTCATCTCCTTCACTTCTGGTTCATTGTCACTTTTATGAGCTGTCTGGTGTTCTTTGCAACTCTGGGTTTTGTTATTTATTTTTTGTTGCTGCGACATCAGCCTTTTGTTTTTGTTTCTTATTTTAATGAAATTAGGTGTTTTATTTTGGGGGTGGGGTGCTCTCTGTCTCAGTCTGCATCTTGGGTTCAAACCATCCAACAAACCAAACACTGATATGTGACAAATGCACCTGCAGCTGCTACATCTTATGCAGAGTGACACGAGAAACTGAACTGTTTGCAAAACAGTAAATAAAAACTGAAAATAAAATGAAGCAAGTATGCTAAAGTAATCTTCAAAAATGTACAAAGTTTTTTTTTTTTTAAAGGATTATTATTATTAAAAGTTGTATAGAAAAGTTCAATAATTCAAATTATAAATACCAAAAGTATATTTATAGAGTGCAAATTCACAACAATAGACATTTAGGGCAGTGTGCAGAAGCATCCTCATCCTGTACCAGTTAGCCAAAGTTATCTAAGGAAGTCAGCAGATTGGTTTGAATCTTCACTTTGTTGCAGTCTAGTTTTAATATCCAGAATGAGCCAAATGTAATGAAGTAGTTGAAGTCAAAAAATTTATGGAAGTATCTATAAATAAGAAAACAACTGTGTGAATAAAGACAATTTTCCAAGCCATGACAGGAAGAAGTTTAAAATCTTTAACGAGGATGAGTAATAAAAAAAACAGCTGTTCCAAAACTTTTTGCAGATCTTTCTTATTTTTAAGTATAAAACAAAATAAGTTGTGTACCTGCCCAATTTTCATGTGTGTTCCCTAGTATCAAGACACACCACTACACAATGGTAATGACTTATCAAAGAGTTTAATTTGTCAGGTATTCATTTTTCCAGTCAACATGTATTTATGAGGCTCCAACAATGAGGAGTGAGCTAATGTGACACGTAAAGGTGTTTTTTTTTTTTCTCTGGTATTGATTTTTGCCTTAATGTAAGGCTTAATAAGTCTTCTTCACTTATGCGACATATCTGATTCTAAACCACAAAAACAATAATTCATTGGAATGTAATTAAACCTGAGGGTAATATAATCACACATGTGTGGCAGCAGATCCAACTAATGGTTGTTACAGAGCCAAGGACTACTTAAGTGTTTTAACAGAACAGCTAATCAAGTTCCTGCTTGTATAACCTGAGCTGCAGCATGAAATAACAAGCTGTGTGTGTGTCGTTGTGGTAAAATACAAACTTCTGTTTTTCAGCAACCTCCGCATGAATTTGTGCTTCTAAAAATGAACGGTTTTAGTCATTACTGAAATATGTAGCTTACTAAAAATTCAACACAGTTTCAACCTCACTGATGCTGGTTATTTTGCTGCCACATGTCAGTTTGATTTATAAATCAAGTTTAAAAAAGTAGAAACCCTCAGAGAGTGCAAAGCTCCACCGAGGACACAACGAGAATAAAAAACAGTGTGATCTGGTTCATAATCTGGATCACCATCAAAATTTAATGCATTGTTTTTTGTGACAACCCCAACATTTCCTGAAAACTTCATCCGAATCTGTTCATTAGTTTTTACCTGATCTTTGCTGAGAGACAGACAGACTGGAACCAGAACCTCCTTGGAGGAAACTAAAGGGTCACATGTAGGAGCAGAGACAAAGTTTTAACAAAGGGGTTACCTGGGACCTTGACCTTTGACCCAATCAACTTGAAATCAACAGTGATCACCCTTTGACCCATGAGGTATCCAGCTGCAGAGTTAGAGCATGGACCCATCTGTGACCTTGACCTTTGACCGGATCAATTTAATCACCTGTCTCTTGTTCCATGTTTGATGTTCCTGAAAATTTCATGAAAATCCGTTCATAACTTTTGAAGTAATCTTGTCCACTTTGACCTCCTTGGCGGAGGTACCAACAAGGTTGACCAAACAAACAAACAGGAAATAAACAACCATAAAACAAGGAAACGCCACAACATAAAAGATCTGATGGAACTCAAACTGAATTAAAAGCCAGAGTAAAAACATATAGTAGTTATTTGATGTGTTTGGTACATGTTTCACTGAAGCACCAGCATTTTAAATAAAAAAAAAAGGAACTTAAACACAAACCTGACATGAAGTAAGTCTGTTTCTTCTGTTTGTTTGTGTTGTGTTGTTCTTTGGTGTAATGACACGGCACATTTTTGTCTTCTTGGACCAGATTTCATCTAAAGAAAAAGAAGAGAACTTGGATTACACCACAGATAAATAAAGTGTTTGATTACTGCTTGGTATACTTTGTATTCGTGCCATCATTCTTTGGAAGGTACAAACCTACAATTCAAGGAGAAAAAACACTCTAAACACAGCAATTAATCAATAGACAAACAAACACACAGAAGGTAAGATGTCTTCAAAACATATAACACGGTGCATTATGTAAAAGGTTTTTTTTATACCAATTTGTACATCTTTAGGGTTAGGGTAGGTTTCTCCATGACAGGAAACATCTGAGACTACAGCCCTGAATGTCCAGGTCTAAAAACACTAATAAGAAATAACAACAGTTATTAATAACTCGTCAACATCTCCCTGTCTTCATTTCAAAGTTGTACTCCAGAAGACTAAAACTTATAAACATGGGGGCTGCTGAGAAGGTGGCTACAAAGCAAGCTGAGGCAGATATGATATGGGCGGACATGGCAACAAAATAACTTGCATGGCTGAGAATACAGGTTTGCAAGTCATGCACATGAAAAACAGGCCGTGGTTTTCCAAAGTTAGCTCACATGGAAGCTGGTCCTGTTCTGGTTTCAAACTCCTGGTCCACATCAGAGGTCTGTTCACGTGAAGTCTTTGGTCAGAGCGCAACAAGAAAACTGTAAAAAGCAGACCAATTAACCAAGAAACTCAGACTGTTTCTGAACAATTACATTCCAAAATATAAATAAAATAACTACAGCAACAAAGAAATACCAAATGAGATGTCTGTAAAATGAGTTAGGCTGAATAAGGATGGTGATTTTATACAATCACATGATGAAAAAAAGCACATAAATGCTCTAAAAGTAGAGCTCAGGAAAAGATTCAGTGTTGTAGCTGTTCCTAACCTTTGCCATCCAAAGCTCTGGTTTCAGCTTTGACATTACAGCCTTTCAGCATAATTTCATTTTAAGGTGAAATTTCAAATTACAGAGATGTTTCTTCCAAACGGCAAGAAGCAGTCCCTAATTACAGCCCTTCCCAAACATCAATAATCAGCTTTTCTCTGTGAAATGAGCCTCATTGTTTTTTTGTTGATGCCCTACAGAAGGGCTTAGATGTAGACAAGTTGGTTCTGATCCCCAGAGCTTGGAGACAGTATCTACAGCAAGTATTTTGGCAACACAACCTTTTCAGGCATGATGGGTTTGTCCAAACCTGTTTAGTTATGAGCGCCTGTCTGTTTGACATTGTGAAAGAAAGTAATTCAGCACGTGTTCCCTTGATCCTCCCTGAATCTGTTTTCTCATGTTCCTCTTGTTATGTAGCACTACTAAGCTGTCTATTTTTTATGTAGATGGCTCTTTCTAATCTTTTTGCTTCTCTGAAGCTTCACTGCTCCTAATTTATTTAGTCCTCCCTCTGATCCTCCTTACATCAACATTAGAAGGACGGGGCTCGTCAGTAGAAAACTTTTTGCATGTGCAAAAGTATGCCTTTTCTAAGTGCAAGTTTTTGGGGTTTTTATCTCAGCTTTTTAAACAACTGCAGTAGATAAAACAGTTTCAGATTAGACAAAGGAAGATACGTTAGAGAAAAAAAGAGGTTATCGTTCATCCGAGGAGCCGCATGATCTGCATGAATAAGTAATTTAGTACATTGTTCAAAAATATGAACATAACAAAAACATAGGTTTGCATGTGAAAAAGATGCAGTATTTTTAATCATGATTCCTGCATTAAAGGGTTAACAAACAGGTGTTTTCAGGCTGTCACTCTGGATTATCTAAAAGACAAAAGTTGGAACCTACTATAAAAATGTCTTTAACTAAAAATGTGTTCAATCTATTGTGCAGAGATGGATCAAATCTCGGTGCAATAATTAGTGTGGATATGTTCTTCAAGTCTTATCTGGCCTTGTAAGATTTATAATGAATTAATACCCATGTTTGAACATGTTTGACAAAAACACCCTCAGACAACTTGATTGCAGATTGAAAGGACATGACTACAGTCATTTTTATCAATTAAAGTTTAAAGGTTTTGTTAATGCAGGGATAAAATATCACAAATGACTGTCTTTCAGTGAGGCTAAGTCTCTTTTCATTTCATAAAAGAAGGTCAAAGTAGTTGATAACTTTGTGATTGTGTTAATGCAGCTGCAGGTTCTACTGATTAATTAAAATTAAAGGTGTGAATCTAATTATTTAGTGATAGTGATTTCAGCAAATAATTACTTTATTTCGATGTTCTCCTATAGGAGCTCGGGGTGATGTATCTAAACAACTTGTTTAGGCAAAGGAATTACAGAAAACCAAAGGACTTTTCTGCCAATTAATGAAATTACAAACAAAGCAGACAAATAAACAGTGGATGGTGAACAAATACAGTCTTTGACAGTCAATACAGCAGAGCAGAGCCAACATGAATATGCATGAAATCCATTTTGAGTTCCAATTCGCTGTTTACCTTTAACTGTGTGAAAATTATGTCTAATTAAACAAATTTAGTCAAATTTAAACATTTAACCAGTTTGTTCTAAAAAGCTTTTTTTTTTGCAAAAATGCTCACAACTGAATGCTGAAGAAGCTGAAACTGAACTGTTAAATTAAAACAATCAGAACAAAATAAAAGGGTAAAACCAGCAGAACAAAAGCTGAAAACTAAAAAAACCAAAACCTCAGCTCAAAGCTAAAACCAGTAACTCTGTCAGAACAGTAAAATTTAAATAGAAAATTTTATTTAAAACCTAAATACTAAAATCATCAAAACCAGCTAAACGGTATCTAAAACTAAAATTAGCAAAATAATAAATAAAAATTAAAAATGAAGCAAGTCTGGTGAAGGAGATTTTAACGAGTGAAAAGTTGTTGAAGGGTTTGAAGAGCTCTCAATGCATTCCTATGATTAAAATGTAAATAGAGATAAATTATTTTAAAAAGTATTGAAGTTTTAAACAAATGAAAGTCATAGCCGAAATGTCCTGAATGAGTTGGATGTGTTCATAACTGAATGCCTGAAATAGCTGACAGTAAATGGAAGCAGATAAGAGTTAAAAAAAAAACTCTAAACAGGAAAACGATCGTGTGAATGCTGACTCAGCATTCCTGCTGTCCACCACAGCCAGCAGAATGTGCTGCGTTCTCACTGCAGGAAAAAAACTGATGGAGGCTCATTTAAAATGTAATGTGAACGTCCGTGCAAATAAAGTTGGATTTGAGCAAAAACTCTGAATTGAGCATTAATTCCTGCAGTGTGTACGTAGCCTAATCCCACGGTCATTTTTTTACTGCTGTAACTCCTGTTCTGTGTATCTTCCAGCCCTCTAATCACTAAAAGTAAAACGCAACATTAGCAGCTATGGAAAAGGATTTTCTCCGCTTGTTTTAGTGGGTGTACTCATATTTTTAAATCCTGTTTAAACATGTTACTCCTGATGTGAAACAAGTAGGTGTTCCGACAAGAAGGGGTGGCAATCTACATGCCAGTTATTATCAGAAGAACAGCACATTACAAATCCCCACCAGTCATAATTCAACACCAACAACTGATAGATTTTTTTAGGTACTCACTGTTGACAAATGGTCCTCACTTACATAGCGCCTTTTTAACCCCACCCAAATTCTGTGAAGTACTTCATAATGTTTCTTATTTACCCAGTTACACACACACACACTCATCCTGTGGTTTCGATTCCATATTTTCCTTACTCTTATCTATCAAATGCAAAAGCATATCCAGGATGTGGGGTTTCAGTCTCCTGCTCAACGACACTGAGGCCCTGTTCAGACCTGACACTATACATCCAGCTTGGGTGTTTGATTGCAGGTGGACAGGTCTGAGTGTTCACACCTGGCAGGTAATGCATAACCCAGATCAGATAATTACCAACTCTGTATGCAGACACACACACACGTCACACACAAGCTGTGCAACTGAGCAACAAACAGGACATCAACAGGTCTGCAGACTTTTCTGTTAAAATTTACAGACATCTGAACTATATTATGAATTTTTTTATATATTAACATGGTTCAAAGCCATTTGAGTCCCATTTTTGTAGATTTATCTCTCCATGAGAATAGTTACATAACATTACAAATTATTAGTGACTTCCAGGGCTCTGTCAGAAGATTTTAATCTGTAGAAACTCTCTGCAGTCAAACAATACACCGACAGCTGTCAGCTGGTTTTTTACACATCACTGTGAGCACAACATTAGCACTGTGTTTCATTAGGTGAACATAACACAACATTACCCTGATCAGACTGTCAGGGGTCTAATTAGTGGATCTAATTAGCTCCAAAACTGTTCAAAATATACAAAATAGAGAGAAATTCACATAACTGGGTCTCACAATCTACTATGACTAAGAAAATCCCCCCAAAAGGGAACATCTTTATAGTGATAAACAGTTCTTTAAAACCTTTAGCCATACAATGCTGTGTCTTCAGAATATTCCCAAGAACGGCTGTTTAGTTATCTTTAATCAGACGGCAGCGAAAACACTTTTGTTTTCAGAACTATGCATTCAGCAACAACTTTGCAGATTCTGTGGGGTCACATCCTGCAGTGGGGCTCCGGATGGATTGTGTTCAGACTACCAAGTATATGCAGATACATATACTTCACATTTTTTAACACAGGTTATGTACTGGAAATGTGTGAGGCAAAAGTAAAGCTGAGTAAAAATCAGTAATATAGCTCTCGCTTTTATGGTTGCATATATTTTTGTTTTCTTTCCGGGTTTGAATTGTGTCAGAGGGTGGGCTGTTTTTATTGCATTGCATCCAGTTTGGAAAATCTTTGGTAGTTTCTCAGGAATCCTACCAGAACTGCTGCCTCCTGCAGATAGGACCCTGGATTGGACTCAGTAATCTTTTAAGTGTTTATGAGACATTTAACAAACAAGTTGTTTCCATTTCTGGTCAAAGAAAGTCTTGAGTGAAACCGCAAACAGTGATACTGCTTTTAAACTGCCACGGGAAATCAAAACATAACATAAACATAAGAGTAAACAAAGAGTAGACTCGTTAATATTGTCAGAACCCATTTACTTCATTGACATGTGCTCTGTGCCATTTTTCTTGGAGAAAAGAAAAAGAAAAAGTAATGTCAATAAATCTGAAAGACGAGGATGTTCCGCAGCCTGGATAAGAGGTTAGGAGGGCATGTTGATGTTTAGTAACCCTACATTTTAAAAGATCAAATGCTTCTTTGCCAGAAAGAGGTCTAAGAAAAGTGGTGCACCATGAATGCACAGTGGATGCAGCCTGTCGGTCCAAATCACTTTAATTGAACGACACTTTCTGCAGCGACAGTCAGCTGCAGCCAGAACAGACGTTTTATTTCTTCCTTTGTGTTTTCACTGAGGTCTTACATGGGGAAAGGTTTGACTTGGTGAAAACAGGGAATTGTTTCTCACTTGTAACAAGGTAACAACAATCATCTTTGAGCTCAATTTCTGCAAAAGTGGCCATTTCTGTTGTGGCTGAGGTTCCTTAGCTGTGACAATAATCTGTTTATTAGTTGCAGATGTTCACCCAATGATTACCTTCTAAGTTTCATTCAAATCTGTCCAATGGTTCAGGAGACATTTATTTTTTCTTAACTTAAGAAGGCAAACTCCTACTCAGGGATTATAGGGATACTCAGATGATTAACAACCCATTTTCCTGCTGCCTCAGATCTCAGGTTCACTCTTTTGAAAGGATTTTATTTACAACATGTCAATAAATAAATATATATTATGTATTTTCTCAATTAGTGAAACTCCTTCAAAAACATCACTAGTTTAGATATAACTTCTTTATCTCAAATCAGTGATTCATGAACAGCATGTCCAGCTCACCCATATAAATCTTTACATTTTGTTTTCGAATGATTCTTGTTTTTACATTATTTAGTTTTCACTCAATATCAAGGCTTGGCGGTTAGAAAAATACACGCATGTTCACAGTGGGAGCCTTCGACTTTAACTAGTCTCCAAAGCACCCCTGGTGGAGGTTGTACAGGCAAACAAATCCACATAATCCTTTTTTTAAAGATGAAAGTGAACTTGAATCAATAATCTCATTGCTTTGGGCAACAAAATACACTTTCAAACAGGGTGGTTTGAGGATTTTAGACTGGCACTCTCTCCTTCCTCAAGGCTAGGAAGGTTTCAGTAAACACACAACAGAAGGATAATTAAGATGGAAGCATAAACAATTTGGTTTGTGGCAACTTATTAAGCAAGTCAGACTGGAGGAAATGTAAAGTTTCTATTTACAAAAACAAACGCATTGAAAGGTTAGGTTAAAATTATGTCTGGAAACTGTAAAAACATTGATATTTTCCTGACAGTAAAACAGGAACCAGACTTTAGGCGGTTTTGAGACTGTTCAGGTTTTATGGGGTTGTTTTTGTGGAACTCCTGAGTGCCCATCTGGCTCAGGTAGTCAATCATGTTTTAGGCCAGTTTGTCTTCTTCATCGCCTCTGGTGCTCCCTCTGCCTGCACAGGGCCCGTGCAACGATGAAGCATGGTGTTTACAGAAAACTATTCAGCTCTTAATATGTTCTAAAGTCGATTACTTAAATGAAAAGAGGCAGATTGAGTGTGGGAGTCTCTAAAAAGGTCATAATCCAGTCAGGCTGCAGAGGGAGCTGCTGCAGGCTGAAATCTGACACGTTCAGTGATCGGAGTAAACCTTAAAACCGTCTCTGCAACAGTTACTGAAAGCCTGCTGAAACATTGTGTCCAGCCTTTGGTTTTCCTTCTTTCTATGACTTCCAGCAGATTTGAAGCCCAGCAGAGAAACAGAGGCCTGTCTGAGGGTCTAATTTGGGTTTCTAATCATAAATACAGCCATTAAAATTCATCAAAGTCTAGGTGACTTGTATTTGTTTCTAATCATAAATAATGGCAATCAAATTCTTCAAACAGAAAATTAATATTTAAAATTGAACTTCATTTTTCAAGTATACATTGAAGATAAAAACTGAGTTGATCAATCCCTAACTTTAGTTTTGTTTTCACATAAATGGTACAAAACAACTTCAACTTAAAATAATTTAAATAAATATGATTAAATTCATAAAGATCTGTGTACAGTAAGCTTAACTGTAAATACAGGTGCTGGTCATAAAATTAGAATATCATGAAAAAGTAGATTGATTTCAGTAATTCCATTTAAAAAGTGAAACTTGTATATTATATTCATACATTACATACAAACTCATATATTTCAAATGTTTATTTCGTTTAATTTTGATGATT
>NC_051438.1:28853272-28857433 GCF_001649575.2 Kryptolebias marmoratus | reverse complement strand
ACACTTTTTTCGACCACATCTTTTCCTTCCCTTCGCCTCTCTATTAATGTGCTTGGACACTGAGCTCTGTGAACAGCCAGCCTCTTTAGCGATGACCTTTTGTGTCTTGCCCTCCTTGTGCAAGGTGTCGATGGTCGTCTTTATGACCAGCACCTGTATATAATATGATTTTGTTTCAAAGAAAGTTCTTTTCAGACATGTAGACATAAAATAACTTTTAATTGATAAAATTGTTTTTTGTTAAGTTTTCTTGCAGTAGAAAATTTTGTGATTTGATTTTTGACATTTTTATATTCTGTACTCCAATTTGTGCATGAGAAGAATCTTTGCAGTGGATGATGTTTAATTCAGTGTCTAATTATTGGTCCGACACATGTAGAGAAGTAATGTGTCTCTTGGGGTCTGATGCAAAATTCAGCTGGTCATGCAGACTTTCAGCAGTTCTTTTATTTCTCCTAACTGCATAAAACACATTTATTTCTTACAAAAACAACTGTCAAACCTGTGTTTCTAACAGCCATGTTGGATGAGCATCATCGTCAGACTCCTGTGTCTCAGGACACATTTCTGAGACCAAGAAAGTCAAGAAATTGGCTTGAAAAAGGCAAAAAAAAAACACAAAATAAAAACAAAGCATATCAAACATGAAAAAGAAAGATCTGACACAGTGTAGTAGTTATGTCAAAAAAAGTGACTGAAAGTCATTTAAAGAAAACACTTTCAGGTAGATGAGCAGTTTTCTATCAAAAATGTTTCTCAAAAACTTCATTTTTTGTTTAAAAATAACCAGATAAAAGCCAGCTATGAGTATTTTCAAAGGTGATGAGTCGATTTTCAGGCCAAAGAACAAAGTGTCTGCTCCTCCAACAGCATGATAACCAATGGAAACTCATAAGAGACATTTGGTTTTGCTTCATCCAGATGGACATGTTGTATTATCTCTGGCAGCACTGACTGGATTCAGACTGTAAATATCACACAGGGCACACAAGTTCAGGAACTTATTACAGTGACACAAAACTTCAGTGCCGATTAAATCCCAGCTCCGCGTAAACAAACACGTTTATCTGCATGTCCTGCTGTTTGATTCCTGAACAATGCAATATCTCTGTCCCTCTCCTTTGTAATTCAACTTTTTGTTTCTGCCTTTGGCCAACAGGACCTGAGCCAAGCACACAGGACCGAACAGGGCCCTGCCGCTGGGACAAAACAACATCAGGACAAAACCTGAGCCATTCTAACTCATTTTGGCTGCTTTTCAAAACCTGACACAATTTCCTGAGGTCTTAATGAAGGCTTTGTGACATACTTTAGTTAAAATGCAACAGGATTACAATACAAAGACACATTCACACAGCTTTTATTTAAAGCTGTTTTCTTTGGAAGAAAATTAGGATGCTCAGCTCCTTTCTTCCTCTTGTTCCTACAGCATGTGTCTTTCTGGGGGTTGTTGTATGCACCAAATTACACTAATCCTTAAAGGGTCGGGGTTATAAATGCTGGGCTTTACTGTGAGTCCAGTTCTTTGTGTTTTCTAAAAGCTCTTTAGCCAGACCTCAGCATTTCCCGGCCACATCCGCGCTATCAGCCGTCCCCATCCGGCCCAGTTTAGGCTAACAGGAAATCAGAAATCATATCTGAGGCAAGAGCTCAAAAGTTGGATTTTTCACTTTCATTCTGAGGTAAAGCAAAGACAAAATTATTTAAGATGTGGGTGTTAGGACGATATCATATGGTGAAGGATTAGAATGTGTCGACGATTTGCTAAAGCAGAGAGATTGTAAGATTGTCTGAAGTCTGTCTGTTATTAATCTGCAGATTCATTACTAACATCATGATATTATTTATCACACACCACTAAATTATTTCATGTTAAACTTGAAAGAAGACAAAAAAAATGGGGAGATTGGTCATTTCTTCTCTGAAAGTAACATTTTATTTTATAAGTTTCATTAAATTTGAAATATTCCCTACATGAGATATTTTCATTAAAATAGCCCAAAAACAAGATGACAGAATTTATTTTTTTCTTTAACTTAATGACTTCAGAAACTAAAGTAATATGCTCTGAAGGTGAGAAAAAGTATTTTTTCACAGTATATGCCTTTTTAAGGAAAGAAGAGATAATTTTCAGCGAAGGTTTTCTTCACCAAATCAGTCTCCGGTCAATCTGTCACCAGCAAGACAGCTCGAGCTGTGATTGGTCAGCTCAGTCTTTAACCTTTTATCGTGACTGTTGGGTCCTGTTGATCCAGACAGACCTGCTGGTAACATGTGCCATCCGTCAGTCAGGTGCTTTACACCCGAGAGCCGCCGGTCAATCAGCCCCGGCTCAAAGCTGAAACTGAAAGTGTGAATAACAAGGTGGTGAAAATGAAAAGATGACAGGGGAGATAAGAAAAGGCTATGAGAGGATGGGAGGAGGGAAATTAAATAAAAGAGGAAAAAAAATACAAATGAGAAAAACAAATGATTTCAGAAAGGGAAGGAAGAGGTGAATGATGACTGAATAAAAACCAAATAAGAGAGAGGCTGAAATAAATGACAAAGGAGGAAAACAAAAAGATAAAGTCACTGAACTACGTCAAGATATTTCATTACTACTGTTGAAAAATGATTTTGCTTTTTAATATATTGTGTTAATCATTTTGCATATTTTCTTATTTTTTAATGATGGATGGATGGATGGATGGATGGATGGATGGATGAGTGGATGGATGGATGGACGGATGGATGTATGAATGGATGGATGGATGTCCCTTTTTCTTTCCTGACTGTAATCTTCCAAGTATTGTTATATTGTCCAATACTTTTTGTAAATTTTAATTGAAATAAAATTGTTTTATTTAAAAAAAGCTAGCCTGCTGGTTTATGTGTTGCTAACTTCAATAATCTGGATGTTGTTGTGTTTCCTGGGGTTGCCACAGATTAGATTGTTTTACGTTGGATGTTTTTCCTGACATGATCTGGGTTTGAGTCCGGACGCAAGCGCCGGTCGTCAGTTTCAGACAAGTTGAACGAGGATGACTGTGAGGAGCCATATTGTTTTAAACAAACAGAAATGTTGATATATGCTTTGCAACATTTGGATTTTTTTAATGTTCTGCAACTTTTTGTCTCATATTAACTTTGTTTTAGACCTCTCTGCTGTAAAAGCAAAGAATAATAAAAAAATCCCAATTTGCTGTAAACAATAAGAGCAGAAGCCATCATTTTCAATTACTGATATGTTGGAACAAATCAGTGAGACATGCAGAGATGTGGAGGATTTTATACAGTATGGCTATATTTTGAAAAAGAAATAGGCTCTCCTAAAAACTTTAAATATTTTCTCTGTGGAAGCTGTGTATCATATGAAACACAAAATACTAAATGCTTTATTATGTTCAGTAATTAAAACCAATGACGTGTACTTTTAACTAAGCAGTACAGTTGAGCAACACTTTGTTGCTGTAAAGTGTAGAAAAATAAAGTAAATTACTGTCTGAACTTGAAGCACCGCCAAATTCTTTTATCCTAAATGAACAGATGAGTTCTGCCTCAGTTCTTCTAACATGCACACACATGAAACCCTCCATACGCTCTCCCTTTCTCTCTCCTTATTTCCATAAAGAAGACTTATGGAAAAGAAAAAAAGTTATGTTGTGCCGACAGTTTAAATGCAGATCACGACCCAACCTTCACTCCTCGGCTCCTCCTGTCAAAGCAATTTAATGCAGAACCAGGATGAACTCGTTTTCTTTCTGCTTGTTGTTTATCACCTGCAGCCTCACACACATTAATCACAGCATTAAAGAAACATTAAATAAATGATTTATAGATTACCTTTTTAGTAAAAAAAACACTGAAGCTTAACTAAACCCCCTGCTTTTTGTTGGTGTGGTCCTTTTTAGCCACCATCAGGTTGAGCAGTTTTGAGGAAAAAAGTGTCAGACAGTCGAGTTAATCCACAAAAGCAACTAAGAAATGTTTTTTATGAAGACAGGGATTTATTTCTTGTTCAGCAAGACAGTTTTTGTGTTCACTGTCAAAGTTTGCATCTGTATTTAGTGAGTAAAAATACTGCAATACATTAGATTTTCAGTCAGGAGCCTTGTATCAATCAATCAATCAAATTTTATTTGTATAGCACATTTCAGCAGCAAGGCATTTCAAGGTGCT
>NC_051438.1:28844341-28849504 GCF_001649575.2 Kryptolebias marmoratus | reverse complement strand
TGCTGATTCGTCCAGGTGAGGGGTTCTCCCCGTTAGTCGTCTCATGGGATCTGCGGTGTGATACTTTTGTTTCGGCTTGGCGCCCTGAGCGATCCAGGGCGAGCTGCTTGGTGCGGGGTGTACGACCTCCCCGCTGATTTGAGGAAGAGTTGTTTCATTTCCACAGGTAGCGTTGATCTCAAAGTTCACCTCCAGCCGTTGAATCTTTATTTCTAAAAACTGAAGTCTTTGTAGAATACTGCTGATGTCCTTGGGATCGAACGGGGGCATTTTGCCCTAGTTCAACTTGGAGGTGAAGAAAAGTAAGGTAAAAATAAAAGTGAGAAAATCTCCCAGTCCTTAGGTTTGGAGTAATCCAGTAATGATGTCGATAATGTAAATATAATTATAAAAACTGTGACTTTAAAAATAATTCACAGGCAAAGTTATCAGTTATCAGTAAGGACGAGAGCGAGCAGGACAAGCTGTTCCTCCTTCAGCTGCCAGGCATATTCTGCCTGGCAGCTGAAGAATTGTAGGTGAAACAAATAGGGTTTAATATTTGTCAGAAGTTTTACGCGTGGCATTTTGCATCGACACAGATAAAGAAGTGGGAAAATTTGTGTTTATGCAACCAGGAAAGGGATTATACAAACAAGCTAAAAGTAATTTGTAGTCCATGCTAGTTTATCAATAAGTTTGGTTACCGTTCTCACATGATTTAAAGGTCCTTGTCTTAAACAAACAAAACAACTAAAAATAGTCCAATACAAGAAACATGACTGAAAATTAGTAAAAATAAGCAGTTAATGTGCAAAAATCCCAGAAAACTACTGCTCAGGATCACTTGAAAATAGGTTTAGCCATTTGGAAACAAAATGTAAAGAAACAAGGACTGATTTAAGACTTTTGCACATTGTTGAGTCATAAAACGATGAATATTGCTGGATATAAATCACACAGCAGTGTGCAGAAACACATGCATTCTTCAGTTAGGACAGGAACAAAGTAAATTTATCACTGAATGAAGCCTTAAGTTTGGTAGCAAACAGCAGTCATGATAAAACAGAAAAAAACAAGATTCTTTACTACAAAAAAAAAGTTCTTTAGGGTCAACAACCTCAGAAATCATCAATTATCATAATCAGATTAAAATCAACATAAATGCTTTCAAGCATTTTAAAGTTCAAGTAGAAGACAAAAGGACCTTAGCTGGAGAAGTTGGACTTTTATATTATAATTATACAATAAAAACTATTCAAAAAATTACCCATGACCTTGTGAATATCTGCAATTTTGACTAAAAATGTAAGATTTTCAACTGCTTTGTTTTCATGAAACATGAGAAAAAATACTTTAAAGGAAGGAAAGTAGGATGTAATGGTGTGGATATGCATTGGTGCTGACATCATTGGTGTTTTTTAGAAATAAAGACACACCTAATAAAAATCAAAACATTCTGCAGGAACATGTCATTCCATGTGTTCTGAGCTTTTGTAGGACTGTGATTTATTTCTGAACTTTGTGGTGAAACCAAACACACCTTCAGGCAACGTCGGAGCATCAAATACCCCCGCATCCTCAATCACCTGACTTAAATCTAAATGAGATGGTTCTGAGCTGGAATGCAAAGTGAATGAAAAGCAGTTAGTGAGTGTTTAACTTCAGGTGATTACTTCATAGAGCCGGGCCGGGACACGGGAGCAGTTGGGTGGTGCACGGTGGGAGAAAAAACGAAGCCCCTGGGGGATGACGTTTACACAAGTATTAGTTTCCAGCCAACATAAATGTATAGAAGTTCATTTGCTGGAGATTTTCTGGCTCAGTAAAACAAGAAATGAGCAAAGACGGGGGTGCCCCAAGTGAACAACATGAAAAGAAAGAAGAGATTGGAGGCGGGTGGGGGTGTGTTGGATTTGATTAATTCGATTTGCTGACACTGGATATCAATTCTCTGTACACCCAGGAACTAAAGGCATCAACATGCTTTTCCGTGTATAAGTTATTCTAACCTTGCTGATGAACGTGTTTATATTTTGGCATCAGTTTCTGCAGCCTAGTAGATGGCATTAATACACTTCTATTTCTATTGCCTTTGAAAGAAAAAAAGATTTGGTAATCTTTCCACGAGGAATTCTGTGAGGTAACAGAAACACACAAAGACACTCAGTCACAGATAAAGTATATGTTGACATGTAAGTCCCTGCATTCAGGGCCTGAAAGGAAGAACAAGATGTTGATGTTCCAGCATGTCAAAGAAATAATCATTTCTGTGGATTCAGGGTCTTTGATGAATGAAAGGAGTAGCATACATAAAGGAAATGAAATGAGTGCATCTCTGTGGCCCTGAGGACTCTGCTGTGATGCTGCTGAATCGTGTGAACACCGAGGACAAAAAGGTGGTTAAGGTTGATGAATATATGTATACTAATGTATATACTACTTAATGACTTAAATGGAAGCAAACAGTGTTTAATAAAGTTTTTTTTTTCATCCTGTATTTGATCTGAGACAGGAAAATGAGACAGAAGGTGATGCGATACGTGCCATGTTGGCCTTAACCCAACCTGAGGAAAAGTTGATGCTGATCTGTAGAAATCAGGGCAGATGATGGCTAATATACAACACCAGCTGTTTGTTTGCTGTTGTTGTTGTTTTGTACTTTTTAATATACCAAAATAAAACAACATTTTCTTAAATTAAATAAATCTATACTTAACTACCCTAAGAAGAGCTTGGACACTTACAAATATTACATAGATAAAGAGAGTTTGAAGCTTAAGACCTGCAGAAGCTGATGCATCTCTTGATGGACTTTCTAGCCTTTGTTTAAAAGCTGTTTTAAGTAAAGCAGGGGTGTCCAATCCTTGTCCTCAGGGCCTCCATCCTGCAGGTTTTACTTGTTCCTCTGCTCCAACACACCTGATCTGAATCAATGGGTGATTAACAGGCTTCTGCAGAACATGAAGAGGTGATTTAACCTCTGAATCAGGTGTGTTGGAGCAGAGAAACAAGGAAAACATGCAGGATGGAGGCCCTGAGAACCAGGATTGGACACCCCTGGTTTCAGCAGTTAGATGCAAGTTAAACGACGACTGAAGACAGCTTGGAACGAGTGGAAAAGTCCCACGAGAAAATAAAGTTTACTGAGGTAATAAATCAAGTGGGAAGTTGAAACTTTTTCTTATAGATTTATTTAAAATCAAAGCAGTTATTTACCATTGGGTAGCCTTTTAGAAAGTATATTTTGGGCACTAGGGATTGTTTTTATTTTCTCCTCATATGAAGAACACATTAATCTTCTTATTCAATCTGTGATCGGAATAAAAATGAACCGAAATTAAGATCTGTGTGTCATGAAACATGCAAAGTGTGAATGTGGAAAATTAAAGTGACCTAAATTGGTGCAGGTCTAGAACTTAGTATTTCCACCGGAAAAGACAAGATGTTGTGAGTTTAACTGGAAGATGACAAAAATGTGACGTCTGATAAAACTCTCCTAGAAAAGTGGCTGTGGAAATTACACAGAGCTCTGTGAATTTAAACAGCTGCATAAGGTGGGTAAAGAAACATGCTTTAACTCTCTGAGCTCCTTAATATCATAAACAAATTTGCTAAGTCTTACGGAGATTGGAAGCTCTTAGTTTGAGCTCCATCGATTGGACAAAAAAAGTAACTCCTAACCAGCAGCAATTAGTGGCGTTTTTATTGCATTTTCTATTTTTACTGAGAAGTGTTTTGACTGGTGTAGTTCATTAACTGGATTTATGACTGACTGACAAAAACCAGCAGGAAAATACTCAAAACTTCTGACATGTTTGAGTTCCTGACCTTACAAGTTACGGAAGTCCAGCTGGAAACAGCAGACAACATCATAAAACTCAATAAATAGATAAAAAATACAATAATGATATTTCATGTCTCATTAGAAAAACACAATAAGATTGTAATCAACATATATCAATAAAATGTTAACGTTTAACGAGCAGAAACTAAAACAGAAGCTTGAAACGACTGATCCTTTAATCCTCACATCTACAGGTCAACGTGCTCCTGGGCAGGATGGTGAACACATCGCCTGACAGCAGGTCAGAAAGTCATCTGACAAGATGATTTATGGCCTCTTGTCATCAGTAATGATGATGAAGTGAAAGCATAAGCACTCAGGAGAGCACACAAGCAGTTTTATTTTGAGAACTGACACTATTATTTGCAACAATCCCATGTCTGACTTTGTGCATAGCTCATCTGTTTTATAAAGTGATTCAGCTTCAGTCAAAAAATAGACCAAGCGTATAGATTTTAACCCACCTGAAGCCCTCTAACTGAAGAGAGGAAGAGAAGCCCCTGTAACTTTGGGTCCATTTGACCTGAAGCAGAAGAGAAGAGCCACAACTAGAAAAGCTTCAGGGATCATCTGAGGCCAACAAAATCTAGACGTCTGGGATGCAGTGGAATCTGCAGGTTATAAGCTTAGATATTTGCCTGGTCAACATTTTGTCTCAGAGGTCAGTTCAGCTGTAGCATTTCAATTTCAATTTCAATTTCAATTCAAAGCTTTATTGTCATATGCACAGTAAGAAACACGTTTCCCTGTACAATGAAATTTCTACTTTGCTGCCCACGCTGGATGTCAGACACAAGGTAAGATATGAGATAGTAGAATCAAATCGAAGCATGCAATAGAAAATAAATAAGTAAATATACATTTCCAGAAATACAAAACAATACAATACAATCTATATACAATGTGCAGTAGTGTGGTAGTGTTCAACATTATTATATTGCAACAGTCCGTAGTAGAATTGTCTAATCATACATGTGCAGCTGTATGCAGACAGGTAAACAGTATAAAGGTAAAGTGCAGTGTAGTGCAGTTATTTATGTGCCATTAATGTAAGTTATTATGGAAGCCATCAGCTCAGCTGTTTAAGAGTCTGATGGCCGTGGGAAAGAAAGAGTTCTTAAATCTGTTAGTCCTGCATTTCACACTTCTGTACCTTCGGCCTGAAGGGAGGAGTGTGAATAGTCCGTGTTGGGGATGGGTGGGGTCTCTGGAGATGGAGACAGCTCTCCTGTGGACTCTGCGATGGTAGATGCTGTGCAGAGAGGGCAGTGCAGTCCTGGTGATTTTTGAGGCTGTTTTAACCACTCTCTGCAGGCGTTTGCGGTCCTTCACAGTAG